>NW_007030341.1:47604-67791 GCF_000164805.1 Carlito syrichta | reverse complement strand
TGATAGCCTTTTTGGGAACTCACGTTCAGAGAATCTCACAAGTTCACCTATGCCGTCGCCATCTTGCCCCGTCTCCAGTCATAAAGTTTTAATTGTGCTGAGGTGAAGTCAGAGGGAAGGATTGGGTTTTTTGATAGTTTGCTCAAAGCTCTGAAGAATTCAGTGTTTCTTGTTTTTTTTTTTGAGTTGGAATCTCACTCTGTGACCCAGACTGGAATGCAGTGGCATGTTCCCGGCCACCGCGGCCTCGACCTGCTGCGCTCCGGTGATCCTTCTGCCTCAGCCTTCCAAGTAGTTGGAACTACAGGCGTGCGCTACCACGCCTGGCTAATTTTTGATTTATTGTAGAGACGAGGTCTTGCCAAGTCGCTCAGGCAATTCACTCGCCTCGGCCTCCCAAAGTGCTGGGATTACAGGCTGAGCCACAGATCCCGGCCTGTGTTTTTTTCCTTATGAAAAATTCAATGTATCCTTCAACCTGATTCGTGACTTTTCTCTTTTATAACTTGCTGATATAACTAAAGTTTAAGAAATCGATGGATTTCCAGTGTACATCACAGCAAAGGGGCAGGGTGACCTTTACTTTTGGGCTATACATGCAGTGCTTTGCAGAAAGCACATTGGGGGGGTATATTTGCATGGACATTTGTTGAAATAAAGCTCACATGTAATAACTTACGGGTACCTCTGGCTATTGAAAGTTAGGAAGCCATAATATTTGGTCACAAAAGCATGAGCGATTAGTTTTTCCAACTGCATCTTTCCCTCTGAACTCATTTGCATGTACTAGGAAAAGATGAACTGCAAATGCTTCCCCCACCTCTCTTGCCTCGCTTTCCTTTGAGGCGGCCCTAGTCCTGGAACAGGTTTTCCTAAAAGTTTCTAGACCCTGAGTTTCTTTAAGTGGCAGCAGGCCTCTCGAGAGGGGACAGGTTGGAGTGGATGTCACAGCAGCGTTGTTCATCAGGGGAAGTCGGCTGGGTCTTTTTTAGATCAGGGCTGTCTAAAAGAAACAAAATATAATTCTAGTCACAAGTGTGAACCACATGTGTAATTAAAATTTTCTAGGAGCTCCATTAAACAAGGCAAGAAACTGGTAAAATTAATTGTACTGATATTTCTAATTTACCCCGATATATCAAAAATATTGTACTAACATTTGGTAATAAAATGTAAGAATGATTGAGATAGTTTACATTCTGTTTTTCATGTGAAATCTTTGAAGTCTGATATGTGGTTTACACTTATAAATACACTTGAGTTTGTATCAGCTACATGTCAGTAGCTGCGTGTGGCTAGCGGATCACATGTTGAACACCATAGTTCTAAAGTATGTGTGAGAGTATGTCTGTATCTTAAGAGGAAGATAATCGATTGTTTAGTATTATAAGATATTTGAATAGAATTAATACTTGGATGGAAATCGAAGGTCATCTTTTTCATTGCTGCTAAATGTCTACGGTTCCCTGGAAATATGTAAAGAAGAGAGTCTATGACTGATCCTAGTAGAGAAACAGTTATAGCTGAGGGATTTGGGTGATGAGAGAACTAAAATTATTTCTTTTTCCAAACTCCAAGTAATATGTGATCCAATTATTCTTAACTGTTTAAGAATATTTTGAGGATATATTTGCACATAAAAGGACCGAGAAATTTGTATAAAAAGGAAATTTATCAGGAATAGAGGTTTTTAAATTTCTTATTCGTCACTGTTTGACTGTTGGCTTTTTATGTGTATTCTGTATATCCACCATGGTGACTTATTTTGTTTCATTTTCTGGCTTCCAGTCTTTGAACCCTCTTCCTGTATTTGGAGACACCCACCATTTGTATAGAAGGGAAGGGAGGTAAGGCTTTGGGAGACTGGAAGAAACTTACTTTCCCAGGAGGTTTGCAGCTACAGCTGAGGCGTATAACTGAGGCAGAACCAGCTAGAAGTTCCTGCTTATGGCTTTGAGTCTAGCAGGAGTGCATTTTGAGGTTTGTTCTAGCAGTGGAGATGACAGCCGCATCCTTGCTGCTAGGAGTCAGGTGTCTTGGTGTTGAATGGACAGTGGTAGCTTCGTCACTGGGGTGATCTGGTCATTCCCTCCACCATGTTCTCAGAATCTGGCCTCTCTTGGTTCCTACCAGCTTCCTGAACTTGTTTTGTCAGTCTTCCAGTCATCTGAACTCATAACTACTTTCCACATAAATCCCTTTTTTATTTGTTAATCAGAGTTGGTGGGTGTTGCTAGTAACAAAGAATCAAGCTCCTAGAGTCTGGGAATTGTTTTGATACTTCTTTGTATCTTCCCACATAGTAAGGCATTCCATTATTGGTTGACAAACTAGGTTCTGCTTTTTACCACAAATCATTTTCTGATGAAAAAGCACAGGGCACATACATGAGATGGTGATCACAGAGTGTGTGGTTTGTAAAGAATTGATCTCTACTTGTAATAGCTTTACATAGCTGTCACCTGACTCATGCTTTTCACAGTTGAATGCCATTTAAGAATGAGTTTTGTCACCTCCGTCTATGCCCTTATGTCACAGCCACACCTACATCGTTTTTAGAGAGGTCTCTGGTGTCCAGTGTTTGCATGATATTGTTGAAATTGTATATGGAGATAAATACACATTGGTTGTGCTTGTTGAATTTATATATTTTATGGTTAATTTTATCAAAATAATATGTACTTGTGATTTAAATCAAATACTGTTAACGTTGATAATTAAAAACTATCCCCAGTGGCTCAGCCTGTAATCCTGCACCGTGGGAGGCTGAGATGAGTGGATTGCCTGAGCCCGCGGGTTCGAGACCCACCTGGGCAACTTGGCGAGACCTCATCTCTACAATAAATCAAAAATTAGCCGGGCATGGTAGCGCACGCTACTTAGTTCCAGCTACTTGGAAGGCTGAGGCGGAAAGATTGCGGGAGCCCAGCAGGTCGAGGCTGTGGTGGCCGGGAGCAGCCACTGCATTCCTGTCTGGGTGACAGAGTGAGACTCCAATTCAAAAAACAAACAAACAAACAAACAAACAAACAAACAAACAAACTATCCCCTGTGAGTTCCCTTCCCTCCCTCCACCTCATATGGCTACTTCTTACCACACAGTGGTGGCTCTTCCCAGTATTTTATCTGTACTTTTTCACCATTTCTAAAACCTATCACTTGTTGGCAATTCTATGTACTTATTTTAGTAGCTGGAGATTTAAACTATCTTCCTTGCTAGGAAACAATTTTCCTGGGTCTCGCACATTTTCTGCACATCTTGCAAGCAGAGGTATAACTCTCTTTGTTTCAAGCAATTTTTTCCAGGAATATTTGCATAGTGAATAGTCTTGGAGGATATAGTGCCTTCCTCCAGAGCAAAGGGCAGGTTTGCTTACAACCTTGGAAGACAGAGATATTGTTTTCCTCTAGAGCAAAGATCAGGCATGCTTATTGTCCATTATGAAAAATTCAGTTGCCCTAAGTTTGGGGTTCCTCTTCTGTGGTAGAACCCATTGTATGTTCAGGTGTTACCTGGACCTCTTTGGATGACTGGGAGAATGGGGGCTTGGGTAACCAAGGCAAAAATGTTGATGCCCTGACTATTGCTATTGCTATGAGTAATAAATTGTCCTTTGTCTCTGACCCAAAAATCTCGTGTCTTCTGCCAGCATTCAAGAAACTGGCAGACTAACTTGTTAGCTTGAAAGTAGAGTAAAATCTCAGCTCCTTCACAGCTTTTCATTTCTACCTTCCCAAATTTCTTAGTGTTATAGTTTTGGTTAAATTTATATTGAATATATTTATGATTTTTACTATATAAAAATTGTATTGTGGTGAACTGAGTAGCATGCTAGGATTCTATCTCCTTTTCTGCCCCTTAAACCATTAATTGCATTTAAAAAATTTTTAGTTGATGATTTTTCTTTTAATCTCTGGTCAAGTTGTCCCTTGCTTTCTGACAGCTCTATAATACATAACACACAACTCATGGATATGCTGTTACATAGTCTTGCAGTTCTTCCTTTCTACTGGATATCTGCCCCTTGGTGCCTCCTCTATTCAGCTCTAATATGTACCAGTTGCTTTTGGGGCTGCCACTTCTTTGGTGGGACCTGGGGGCAGGCTTCCCAACCCTATTCACAACCTTCTCTCCATTCCTCCCTTTGCTTTGGAAGCTGGATAAGCTACCTTTCCTCTTCCCCAGTTTCTCCTGCAGTCAGGGTGGCTATGTAAAACTCTGGCAGATAAGATGAGAATAGAGGTTTCCTAATAAAAAGGACAAGTGACCAGATGGCATTCCTTTCCTACTGGCTGGACTCTGGGCACGACACCAGGACCTGTGGCAGCCATTTCTGTGAACAAGATAGGTAGGTACACAGACTGGGAAGTCTTTCAATCAAGCCATACCTGAGGCTAATCTTGCTCTAGACTGTGTGTGTGTGTGTGACATGAGTCAACACATTTTCTTTTTACTTAGGTCAATTTGGGTCGGATTTTTTTCCATCTCTTGTAAAGAAAACATGCAAATGAGTCCAAAACCTATTTGCCATCCCTAAATAGGTAATGGGGAGTATGGTCATGTTCAAGAATCTCTGAGGTGGAAATCTTGGAAAATGGGTTTACTGATGATTATGTGACTGATTTGTAGGCAGAGAATCTTTTCCTTGTTTTGATTGTGTTTCCTTCTGTGTTCCTCTTGTAAGTTTTACAGTGATTGTATGAAATGCTGACAGAGACAGGTGGGACAGTGGGGGCCAAGGCGGGGGGCTCCAGATCTAATTAGGCTATTGTTGGACCTTATAGTGACTTTCCTTGAAAACTGCTTACTCTATAACTCAGATAATAACATGATGCTAAATTATGCTTTATTATTCTTAAATAACTTATTTCCATAATTTAATATTCCTAGCATTCTGAATTGGTACTCTTAGCAAAGAGAAAAATTGCTTTCCCAAAATCGTTCATGAGAAAAGACTTCAAGTTACTGATCTGGTTGTTTTGGTCTGTTGCTTTCTACCTACTCACTGCTCTTTCTGGATTAGAAATTAATGTGTCATTCAGGATATTTTGATGACTTGTATAGAGGAAGAGAGTCCTGAGTGGTGGATGTACAGTAGAGATTTGGGACAATTAAATAGGAATTTTGGAAACTGTTATTTTTTTTTAATTTCATTTTATTTTCAAGGGGGCACATGTGCAAATTTGTCACATGGATATATTGTGTAATGGTGTGGTTTGGACTTCTAGTGTACCCATGACTCAAACAATGAACATTGCACCCAGTAGGTAATTTTTCAACCCTCATTCCCCTCCCGACCTCCCCCTCTTGGAGGCCCCAGTGTCTATTGTTTCCAGCTTTATGTCCATATGCGCCCATTGTTTAGCTACCACTTGTAAAAGAGAACATGCAGAGTTTGATTTTTTTGTTTCTGAGTTATTTCACTTAGGACAGTGGTCCCCAACCTTTTTGGCATTAGGGACCAGTTTTCTGGAAGACAATTTTTCATGGACCAGGTGAGAGGGGACTGGTCTCAGGATGATTCAAGCACATGACATTTATTGTGCATCTTATTTCTATTATTATTACATTGTAATATATAATGAAATAATGATAAAACTCACCATAAAAAAAGAGGTACGGATGGAAGTGGTAAATAAAATAATGAGCGGGCCACGTGCAGCCTAAAATCAGTGTTGGATTCTGGCTTAAAGCCTGCCACCTCCAGATGCAGCTGTACAACTGAGGTACAGCAACTCACTTGCCACTCACTGATAGGGTTTTGAGATGAGTCTGCATGCAATTGATTCATTATGGTCTCTGTGCATTGAAAACTCACTGCTAATGTTAATCTGTATTTGCAGCAGTGCTAGCAACACTGTCTCAGCTCCATCTTATATCATCAGGCATTAGATTCTCATACGACGCAGCAACCTAGATCCCTCCCATGCGCAGTTCACAATAGGGTTTACAATCTTATGAGAATCTAATGCCATTGCTGATTTGACAGGAGGCAAACTCAGGTGGTAATGTGGGGATGGGGAGTGGCTGTAAATACAGATGAAGCTTCACTGGCTCGACCACCACTCATCTCCTGCTGTGCAGCCCAATTCCTAACAGGCCATGGACCAATCTGTGGCCCTGGGGTTGGGGACACTTGACTTAGGATAACGGCCTCTGAGTCCATCTATGCTGTTGCAAGGGATGTGCTTTCATTCTTTTTTTATGGCACTGCATAGTATTTCATGGTGTACATATACTACATTTTCTTTACCCATTCAACTGTTCATGGCCACATAGGTTGATTCCATGACTTTGCTATTGAGAACAGTTCTGCAGTAAACACATGAGTGCAGGTATTTTTAAAATTATTATTTAATATAATGGTTTCTTTTCCTTTGGGTAGATACCCAGTAGTGGGATTGTTGGTTCCAATGGTAGTTTTGTTTTTACTTCTTTGAGAAATTTTCATACTTAAAAAAATAGATATTATACTAACTTACATTCATTGACAGTACATAAGTATTCCCTTTTCTCCACATCCATGCCAATATGTATTGTTTTTTGACTTTTTAATAGCCATTCTGACCAGTGTAAGATGAGATCTCATTGTGGATTTAATGTGCATTTCTCTGATGATTAGTGATGTTGAGCATTTTATCATATGTTTGTTGCCTGCTTGCATGTCTTATTTTGAGAATTATCTGTTTCTGCCCCTTGCCCATTTTTTAGTGGACGTTCTTTTTTCTTGTTGAATTGTTTGAGTTCCTTGTAGATTTTGAACATTAGACCTTTGTTGTCTGTTTGCATAAGTTGTCTGTTTGCTTTGTAGATTTTTTCTTTTGTTGTGCAGAAGTTTTTAGTTTGATGAAGTCCTATTTGTCTATTTTGTTTGTGTTGCATTTGCTTTTGAGGTCTTAGTCATAAATTCTTTGCCTAGGCCAACGTTTAGAAGAGTTTTCCCTAGGTTTTCTTCTAGAATTTTTGTTGTTGTTAGAGACAGGGTCTTGCTCTGCTGCCCAGGCTGGAATGCAGTGGTGCAATCACAGCAGCCTCGAACTCCTAGGTTCAAGTGATCCTCCTACCTCAGCCTCCCAAGTAGTTTGTGACTACAGATTCATGCCACCATGCCTAGCTAATTTTTTTTTATTTTTTGTAGATATGTAGTCTCGCTCTGTTGCCCAGGCTGATCTTGAACTCCTGGCCTCAAGGGATTCTTCTGCCTTGACCTCCCCAAATGCTGGGATTATGGGCATGAGCCACTGTGCCCAACCCATTTCTAAGATTTTTATAGTTTCAGGTCTTACATTTTCATCTATAATTCACTTTGAGTTACTTTTGTATATGGTGAAAGGTAGGTGTCCAATTTCATTCTTCTTCATTTGGCTAGCCAATTTTTCTAGCACCATTTATTAAATACAGTGTTTTCTCCCTCTTGGGATATGGTTATTTTTGAGGGTCAGACATATTTAAGATGCAATGACTCGCTTTGGGAGCTGACTCAGCCAGGATCTTTAAACATAATATTGTTTGACCCCTAAGAGAACACACATTCTGTCAGTTGCTTTGTCAACTCAGCACCCAAGGGAAGGTTTGGAAAAGCAGTTCCTGTTTTATTTAGTGTGACGTCAGCAAGGTGAGGACGTGAAGTTTGAGAGTTAGGTTAGAGAGAGTGAATATTCTTGGGGTGCCATGTTTTATGTATACCTTGCTCTTGGGAGCTGATTCATTCTGCACTTAAGGTATCTCTGTGTTTCCAGAACACTGGATTTGTGGGGCTCCATTTTGTTCTTATGCCCTTTTGTTTGCTACCTCTGGATTTCAGCCTCATCAGCTGATAGCTTGGCCTCAAAGGTGTCCCATGCTCATGGGCTTCCCTCGGAAGAAAATGCTCTTCCCATTGCCCTTGGGAGAACTTTCAGCTTCTTCAAGACCTCACCTGAGCCTTTGCTCATGCTCATAGAATTAGTTAGTATCCTATAGCACTGCTGATTATGGTTTTAGCTGAGGTTCGCTTCATTTTGCTTTGTGGGTGATAAATGGGTGTATCTGTTTTTTTTTTTTTTTTTTTGAGTTGTAGTCTCACTCTGTCGCCCAGACTGGGGTGCAGTGGCCGCTCCTGGCCACCGCAGTCTCGACCTGCTGGGCTCCAGTGATCCTTCCGCCTCAGCCTTCCAAGTAGTCAGAATTACAGGCATGCGCTACCACGCCCGGCTGATTTTTTGATGTATTGTAGAGATGAGCTCTCGCTGCCCAGGCGGGTCTCGAACCCACGGGCTCAGGCAATCCACTCACCTCAGCCTCCCAAAGGCGCGGGATTACAGGCTGAGCCACCGAGCCTGGCTAAATGGGTGTATCTGTAACCATCACTAAAGAAACCTCTCAATGGCAAGGGTTGTGCTTGATCTTTTTTATTTACTAGTAGTAGAAGTTGCTCTGTTCAACGTTTGTTAAGAGAATAGGTGGTGGCGGTAGGGGGTGGTGTATATTGTAAGACAAAGCCTGAGAGCTGTTTGTTTGCTCTGTGACCTTGAACAAGTTTCTGAACCTTTATATAGGTCTTGCTTTCCTAATCTGTAAAGCAAGATACTAATGTTTACCTCAGGGACTTGGTGTGTATTGGCACCAACATATGCATCTGCTTAGGTCATTTTAGCACAGATAAATAGCAATGATTATCATTAGATATTAGTAAATTTCCCATTTTACTGCTTTGAATTTACCAGAAGTTAAACTATGCCCTTTGGAGATCACTAGAAATTGAGGACCTATTGCATCCAGAGTCACCAGTGTTAAAAAAGTGTTTCCCACTAATGATGACCTTGGTGTTGACATGTCAAGTTTAGGGAATTGCAGAAACAGATCACTTTAGTGCTGTCATTGTCCTTTTGCCTGTTGCTGGCCATATTTGTTTTCATAGCAAAATCTGTTAAACTTCCTTTTCCCTCGCTCGCTGTGCCTTCTAAACATCCACCTTGCCAAGGGCTGTGCTAGGGACGTAGAGTTGAGTAAGACATGCTGTCTGCCATTCAGCTTGCCCAGAAATTTGCATGACTTATTACAGATTTAATCAGTAGAGTTGCAGAACCCTTAATAAGCAGCAATTTAGGTTCTAGGGCTAAGTTATTTATACTTTGTAATTGCTGCCAGTGTTATTTATTCTCTGATCAGAAAGATTGTTCCAATTGTTTATGGCTTACCGAATGAGTTTAGTTTTAAATTAAGGAAATGAGTGCAGTGGAAAGAGATTTGAGGTCTTAGCATTGGGTCTCTGGAAGATATTTCAGTTGCTTTTTTTTTTGAATTGGAGTCTCATTCAGTCGCCCACACTGGAGTGCAGTGGCTGCTCCCAGTCACCGCAGCCTCCACCTGCTGGGCTTTGGTGATCCTTCCACCTCAGCCTTCCAAGTAGCTGGAACAATAGGCGCGTGCTACCACGCCTCTCTAATTTTTTGATTTATTGTAGAGATGAGGTCTCGTCAAGTTGCCCAGGCGGGTCTCGAACCCGCGGGCTCAGGCAATTCACTCACCTCGGCCTCCCAAAGTGCGGGATTACAGGCTGAGCCACTGAGCCCGGCTGATTTCCATTTTCTTTCTTTCTTTTTTTTTTTTTTGTGAGTTAGAGTCTCACTCTGTCACCCAGAGTGCAGTGGCACGCTCCCGGCCACCACAGCCTTGATGTGCTGGGCTCCTTGACATGCTGGGCTCTGTCAGTCCTCCTGCCTCAACCTTCCAAATAGCTGGAACTACAGGCGCGCGCTACCACACCCAGCTAATTATTTATTTATTGTAGAGAAGAGGTGTCACCAAGTTGCCTGGTGGGTCCCGAACCCGTGGGCTCAGGCAATCCACTCTCCTCTCCTCCCAAAGTGCTGGGATTACAGGCTGAGCCACCGAGCCAGGCCTTCTTTCTTTATTTGAGAGGAAGGTACAGAGACATCCCAAATATGCTATGCCCCCACACATACAAAGTCTCCCCCATTAAAGTGGTACATTTGTTACAGTTGACAAACCTAACTGACACATGACCATTACCCAACGTCCATCATTTACATTAGGGATCACTTTTGATGTTGTACATTCTATAGGTCTGGACACATGTTAATGACATATGTCCACCATTCTAGAATCATACAAAGGAGTTTCACTGTCCTCAAAATCCCGTCATCCACCTATTCATCCATTCCACCCTCCAAGTACCTGGCCACCACTGATCTTTTTGCTGTTTCCATAGTTTTTCATTTTCTAGCATGCCATATAGTTAAAGCCATACAGTATGTATGGTTTTATTTCAGACTAGCTGCTTTCACTTTGTGATATGGATTTAAGGTTTCTCCATGTCTTTTCATGTATTTTTGGCACTGAATAGCATACCGTTGTCTGGATGTATCAAAGTCTATCCATTATCTACTGAAGGACATCTTGATTGCTTCCATGTTTTGGCAAGTGTGAATAAAGCTGCTATAAACATCCGTGTGCAGGTTTTTGTGTGGACATACATTTTCAGTTCTTTTGGGTAGATACCAAGGAGCAGGAATGCTGGTAAAAGTATGTTTAGTTTTGTAAGAAACTGCCAAAGTGTCTTCTAAAGTGACTGTACCATGTTGTATTTCCTCTTGTTCCACCTCTTCACCAACATGTGTTGTCAGTGTTCTGGATTTTGGCCATCCTAATAGTTGTGCAGTAGTATCTCATTGTTGTTTTAATTGTCCTTTTGTAAGTATAAGAATGAAGAATTCTCCCGAGGCACTTCCCACTCTAACAACCTGTAGTTCTGTAGACTTGGACTCTCTTTCTCATGAATTTTCTTCCCATATGCTTTTTATAAAGGGATGAATAGCATGCATTTGCCTTAGTTTACTGACAATGTGCTGAGGCACAAAATGGTCAGCTGATTGCATGGCTTTGACCCTGCAAAATAAGCTGAGCATGACCTGTATATGTTCTTGGCTTCTTGGTTCTTCCCTGAGCAGGAAGAGAAGCTCTAAGTTTTGTGAAGTGATAAAGGAAAGTAAATAAATATTTGTGAGAAAGTTCTCTACCTGGACTGTGCAAGAAGTTTAAGCACTAATGCCCTGAAAAGAGTGTTTTATGCAATGAATTAATGTTTGTCCTGTGTATCAAGGACAGTAGTAGCCATCTACCATTCTTGGAAGAATTGAGAAAACTCACTCTAGTCATTTCCTGTCCTCTGTCATTCAGATAAGGAATTGTATCTGAATGAATTTATCTAAGACTTAGTGGCACCATTTGGGTTAATTGCATGCAGATTCTCTATTTATTTTCTCAGACATCTCTCAAATAAGTATTCATTATTTGATTTAGTAAGGTTGCTTGCCTTAAAAAGGTTTTTTTTGGATCTGGGTCTTGAATTTACACTTATGAAAATATGCCTACTGAGAGGTGCTTTCGGGCATATGAAAGCTAAATTAGCAGGTGATGGACGTCAAGCTGTTTTGTTTCTAGAAGAGAAAGGTGCTCATTGATTACCATTTTCATTCGTCCATTCTACACACCCTGAGTGAGATCATCATATGCCACACACACAAGGGCCATTGGGAGAATGCAGGACAGGATGATTTATAAACCAATAGGATACTATGTACTTTGGGTGACACTCTGCTAAGAGAAGCCATGATACCTGTGATAGATTATAGAAGCTGAGTAGTGGGACTTACAGATGGAGCCTTCTAATCCTGCTTGCATGGCAGTGGTGGGGAGGCGGGTGAGAAAGAGAGAGAGAGAGGGAGAGAGGGAGGGAGGGAGGTGTGTGTGTGTGTGTGTGTGTGTGTGTGTGTGTGTATGCTGTGGGACAAGGAGGCAGCGCTCTTCAAAGGCCTTGGCCTTTGGAGAATTGCCAGTGATAAGTTGAGTTTGGCAAGAGCACAGGGAAGGAGTTTGTGTGGGGGAGGAGATGTAAGGTGCTAAGCTGGAAAGTATGGTGCAGGGCAGGCAATGCAGGGTTGGCCTGCCGGGAATGGAGCTGAGGCTCTATCAGTGTCAAACGGGATCACCAGGGGAGGTCAGACTAAGGCGATGGTGACCGACATGTCTGTCACAGACATAGCTTATGGATTATGGTGCCCTGATGGGTGGCAATGTTGGATGTTTGGAGAGAGGAGGGGCTTCAATGAGCATGCGTGCAATTTGGATGGAGAGAAGATGACTTGGGAAATAATGGTAACTCTCAAGGCCCCTTTAAATGACCCAAGAATTTTAGGCACTTGATCCAAGTGTTTATAAAGATGGGTTGAAGCATAGATTTACTCTCCCTTTTCCTTCCAGGATTATCAAATGTGTTCTGTTGAACAGGCTGTAAAGCTAATCTTTATTGAGTACTTACTGTGTGCTAGGTAATTTTCTAAACTCTTTGCATGTTTTTTGTAATCCTCATGACAACTCCATGAAGAAATAGAGGTGTAGAGGGGTTAATAGCTTATCCAAGGTCAAACAGGTGACACCTGGTAGAATTGGGTTCAAACCCCTCTCTGACTGCAAAACCCCTCTCTGACTGCAAAGCCATGCTCCATCTTTATCTGCGTGTTCTGATGAGAAGTCCTACTGCTCCAAATTTCCCTGATTCTGAGCAGGGGTAGGAAGACTGTCCCCTCTCCTTTGACCTACACAGTGAGTGGGTAACTGCTCAATACACAAATTAACTGCTAGAAAAACTGACAGAAACCTTGTACATTAATGTAGTTCACGGAGCCTTTGAGACTATAATGCTAGAGGAGACTTACAAGTTTTGATGATTTAGTTTACAAAACAGTGAAAGGTTTTTGAGAGGTTTAGATAGAATTGACCAGTGACTTTAAAGGCTAATTTTTGTAGGTCTCATTTTTGTGTGTTTAGTCTTTTCTTTGATTTTAATCTTTTTATTTAATCCTCTTATCCATCCTTTGAGGGTAAATATTTACTTAAAGTGAAAATTCCATGAAAAGAAAATAGTGATTAATTATTTAGAAAAACAATTAAAAATTCTCTTAAGGCCTTGTTTTAAATTTTTGGCTCCAAACATTATGTAGAAAAACTTATTTTCTCATGCAGCCATTTACACAGTTAAGTGTGAAGATCTTGCCTTAGCAAACTCCCTTTCTAGCCATCATGCTACCTGACCCACAGCCATGGAACCTGAGGTTGTGTGTATTTTCTGAGCCAACTATATGATCTGGTTTCTTTGTAGTTTGGCTGAAATTTATATTTAAAGAGCTACTTGAAATAAGTTTATTCTGGCGGGCATAGGGTGGAGTCGTTAGGGTTTCTGAGGAAGTCGATGTGGTTAGAGGAAGTGATGGCTGAGTGGCTGGGCAGGTGGGTGGGGACCTTGTGGGTGAGCCTGTCACCTCCATGTAATTCAGCTGTGGAGTGGTGATGGGAGCTGGGGACCAGGGTCTAGGGTTGTGAAAGTGTGTTTCTAAGCAGGACACCTCTTACTAGCTCTGTGACCTTGTATAAGACATTAAGTCTCTCTGAGACTCGTTGATCATTTGTAGAATGAGTATAATGATCCTCACTATAGGTCCTTTCCAGGATAGGTGTAAGAATCAAATAGAATGTCTCAGAAAGCCCCTGGTAAGTTTCTGAATCTGTCTGCAGTTCCTTACCTTCCATTTTCCTTCCAGCTCAGATGACTTGTCACACACTTCTATCCCTCGGGTGAAGTAATTATAAGTATAAATTCTCACAGGGGCCAGGCAGGTATGAAAATGATTGAAATGGATAGAGTGGGTGGGGCCATGGCACATACTTGTCACCGACTTGAAATGCCAGTCTTACTTTCATGGAAGGAGACCTTTCCTAATGTTATGATATATGGCCTAAGGTACATTAATTTGTCCTAAACTAAATGGAACAAACCAATGAGGCTGGACATACATATATGGTCATGTACTCATACACACTGACCACAGGGCTGGTGTTTGGTGGGTACGTTCCAGGATAGCTCTGCTGGTTGTTAAAATACTACTTGGTAATTAGTTGCTGTCCAGATCCCCTACATCCATCCTTGTGTTCCCCCCACCCCAGATTTTCTGGATGTCCCTATTAGCCAGCAGAGGAAAGGTCTAATGCCTGGTTTGAGCTCCAGGACCTGTCCCAAGTCTAGGAGCAGACACCATGCCTTATACCTGACAGGGGCTATGTCTCTGTTCATTGTTATATATGTTGATTGTCACCTATGTGTACAAATCCCTTCTTTTCACTTACATGTAGTTATTGGAAGAGGTTTTTAATTTGGTGAAAGACTGACATTTCAGCAGCTGAATTAATAGCTGTTCTCAAATACAGTAGCCTCATTAAAATGTAGCTTATCTACTTGAAGTTAGAACAAAACAGCTTAATAAAAATTCGTTTTAAAGCAATTAAAAACCAGTAACTTGAAAGGATTAATTTATTCAGCAGACATTTATTGATTACCTGCTTTATGCTTGGAAAAATAACATAAATGTGCCAGGGCTTGCTATTGTTTTTGGTACTTGCAGCTCTGTGCACCTACTGTGGGTGGTGGTGGGAATGGGGAACAAAGGTCTAGGGATGTGAAAGGATGACCCCCACCCAGGTAACACAGCTTGTGAGTAGTCAGAGCCTCTACTTTGACCTTCAACCTTTCTCCCAATAGATGTGTTGAAGGAAAAATCTAGTAAGATAGGCTTTCAGTGGGAGGATTTGTATGTAAATAAAAATAGTCCCTGCAATGGCATGTTATTTACAAAAAGACAAAAACCTTCCTCTGACTTTCTTTTTTGGAAACATTTGCAACTCATAAAGTCTGAAAAGGCAGCCAAAGAGAGTAACAAATTCATGTACTAACCCGGGTTTGAGAATGAGACAGAGCATCCCTTTTGCTACTGCCTTGACCTTGAGACTCAGCTGCCATCTGCCTGTATTAATGGTGAGATTTCTCTCTGTCCTGGTGCTCGCAGCCCTTGGATGTGAAGCCTCGGAGCTCCTAGAGCCACTCCATGGTTCCCATGGGTGTTTGCCACTGGACTAGGGAAAGGGGCAGATGTGTTGAAAAGGACTTTAAATAACCCGGTGTAGCCCAGGAAAGTGGACGTTCTGGAACTGGAATAGCAGAATCAATTAGCTAGGATCGATCTGCTTTCCTGAGTCCAGAAAAAAAACATGGCAAAGAGAGCACTGTAAGTCAGTTTGGGACACCACTGGTACACCCTTGTTTTTTGTGTTTGGCTGCAGGTGGACTTCCTGGAGGGTGGAAGGGCTTCTCATGGCCAGAGTCTCTCCTTACTGTCAAATAGTATGTGGAGAACTCATGGCCTCATTAGTTTGGTCCTATGCATCCCATGAACCTGGAGGAAATGCTGTCCATTTCAGTTTGAATGGGTGACACAGGGGTGCATTTAGCTAAAAAAGATAAAGACTCTAAAGTAAATATTGCAAAATAATATTATAAAAGTAATGCATCTTTTGTGAAGTGTCTGTTCAAATCTTTTGCCCATTTTATAATGGGGTTGTTTGTTTTCTTCTATTCAGTACGTTTCAGTTCCTTGTAGATCCAGGATGTTAAGCCTTTGTCAGACCTAGAGTTGGCAAATACTTTTTCCCAGTCTGTAGGCTGTCTCCCTGCTCTCTTGATGGTTTCTTTGGCTTTGCAGAAGCTTGTCAGTTTAATAAGATCCCATTTGTCTATCTTCTCTCTTAAGTCCTGTGGGTTTCGGGTTTTGTACAGGAATTGAATGCCAGTTCCGATTTCCATGAGAGTATTTCCTTCCTTTTCTAAGGTTCTTATGGTTTGAGGTTTTACATTTAGGTCTCTGATCCATTTGGAGTTAACCTTTGTGCATGGGGATAGATAGGGGTCCTGTTTCAATCTTCTGCATGTGGTCAGCCAACAAACACATGAAGAAATGCTCAACCTCACTAATCATCAGGGAGATGCAAATCAAAACCACACTGAGATACCACCTAACTCCAGTCAGAATGGCAATTATCAACAACTCAAAAAATAACAGCTGCTGGAGAGGGTGTGGTGAAAAGGGAACACTTCTACACTGTTGGTGGGAGTGTAAACTAGTGCAACCTCTGTGGAAAGCAGTGTGGCGATTCCTAAAAGCTCTAAAAATTGACCTTCCATATGACCCTGCAATCCCCCTACTGGGAATATACCCTGAAGAACACAAATCACTCTATAAAAAAGATACCTGCACACGTATGTTTATCGCAGCGTTGTTCACAATAGCAAGAACCTGGAAACAACCATGCTGCCCAGCAAAAGAGGACTGGATTAAAAAAATGTGGTACATATGCACAATGGAATACTATGCAGCCATTAAAAAGAACAAAATCATGAATTTCGCTGCAACCTGGATGGAACTAAAGTCTATAATACTGAGTGACCTCTCACAGAAACAAAGATCTGAATATCACATGTTCTCACTCATATAATGGACCTTGAACATCCAATGCAATACTATAAGAAAATGACTGACGGTACTGGGGGGGAGGGGGATGGGATTAACAGTAGCAAATATCTGTCGGGGGATGGGAAAGCACCTCTTATCAACAGGGTGCCTGAATGAAACGTAATTGTACACCTAACCCTTAACTGTACCCCACAAAACCATAATAAAAAATACTGATTAATGGGAAAAAAAAAGTAATGCATCATTTTGAAAAAAATTGGAAAATTATTCTCGACTCTTCCATATCCCAGAGACAATTGTTTTAATAGTTTTTGTTCATTCCTGCAACATTTCAAAATCTATTTTAAGAAACATATAGCTATGGCTATATTACAAATATAGTTTTTATATTCTGTTGGTTTTGGGTGACTTTATTACAAAAGTCCTTTTAGGGATAGAAACTGTTTTCCCCCCCGCCAAGATGAATTTAACTTTTTTCTTTTGCTTGTAAAAGTAATACATGGTGCAGCTTAAAAAAAAACCAAACTATATTTGAAAGCCGGTAGTTTCTTTATGATTCAAAAAGACACTGCCAGCTTTATTTTTGTCTTCCCCCGGCCTTTTCCTGCATAGATTGCACAGACTTTCATCTGTAGCCTTTCTTTTACAAGTAGTGAGATTTGTTCTGAGGGGAGGGGGTTTGGCAGGACCCATTGCTGACACTTCAGAGATGCATTTAAAAATAGCCTGATGTCACAGGCCGGTGGGCCTCACTGCTCTGCAGCCTCGTCTCAACGTGAGGGTCTGGAACTTCTTCAAAGCCTTCCTTCTTTGTACAACCAAAGCCATGAGGTCTGCGGGAGGAAGAGAGAAGAGCTGGGTCGCCGGAAGCCAGCCTGCTTTGATTTTTGGAGCATCACAAGTTACCCTCATGGAATGTGGATATTTTAATAGTATTTTATATCTCTCTTGGGTGGGCTGCCTTCTTCGCAGAACTGTAGAAGAAAAGTTGCTGACAGAAGGCACAGATGTGTTAGACTCTCCTGTATTTTTTTCCCCTCCTGTTTATGGTGATTTATCAATTGGTTTTACAAGATAATGGCGAGGGTAGTAGTTTTCTCAATTAGCACTGCCTCATATCGTGGTAATTCACTATGGTCTGCTCCGCTCAAATATTTTTACGTTTAGAAATACATGTCTGATACTATATGACATTGATTTCATCTGTGTGAAATATTGATTCTATTTATGTGAAATATCCAGAATAGGTAAATGTATAAAGATATAAAATAGATTAATGATTGTCTAGGACTAGGGGTATTGCGGGAAAGTGAGAGGTCACTTCTAAGGGGTAAGGAGTCTCTTTTTTGGGGTGATGGAAATACTCTAGAATTAAATGTGATGGTTGTGCAACTCTGAATACACCAAAAACATTGAATTGCACACTTGAAATCACTGGATTTCATGGTATATAAATTATGTATTAATAAAGCTGTTAGAAAAAATACATGAATATATATGTCTACTGCAGTACTAAACAATGTGGCTAATAATAAATCACCCATTAGAAGGGCATGTCCCTTAAAGAGGAAACAGACACACACACTCCATAATGCTTTACTCATAAGAATGAGTGGAGGTTCAGGCACCTGAATATTATTTTTTATTTTTTATGTTCTTGAGTAAGAATGAGGGGCTACTTCATAGTGAACTGGAACAGGCTGGTTCACAAAAACTAACTATTCAATGTTCAGGGTTTTTGAGAGCTAATTGACATTACCTTGGTAGCTTAAACTTGCCAATGGGGAGGATGCATTTACACCATAGAAACTGGCAAATGCTGCAAGTCAGGGCCTTTTTTTTCCCTTCTCCGAGAGCCAGTGAAACATTTCCCATCACACCACTGGCTCCACTCCATTGTGCCTTACATCACAGAATGTCAGCCTTCGTCCTGTCAATTGAATTCAGAGCTGAGTTTCAGAGAATTGTCTTGATGTGGGTTTAGGAGGATTGACTGTGGATTTCTGCTAGACTCTCAACTTTCCTTCTGCCAGAAAACATCTGGCTCACGTGGCTCTTTAGGGTTGGGGGGCCAACCTGAGGGGCCTCCTCTTTTTGGAAGACTCTGCTCTGTGGAATATCTGCCAATCATCAGTGATTGCTTTGCATGGCCTTTCTGTTTTTGAGAAAGAAAAATATGATTCCCAAAGCTTAAGACCAGATTTATTAATTAGTGCTGCTTCACTCAGAGGCTGCCCTGTTGTGAGCTCTAGGTGAAATTTGCGATACTAACTTGTGAAGCTAAGCAACAGAGTCCACTTTACTTCCTATTCATCTTCTTTAATTAATTCAATCTGATTTAGGCTTAGCTATCTAAAAGTCTTTTTTTTTTCAGACAGGAAATATCTGAATTATTCATATCCTTCTCATTATGAGCTGGGCATATCAGTCCCTTGAGAAATCGCTGCTACATATCTTACTGCTGTTCCCATGTGTTAGTTTGTCAACATCTCTCAGCAAGATTATAATTAGATGGCCAGCCGCGTTGGAAATTGTGGAAATAGTAGAGGTTTTGGGAAAACCTCAGGTGATACAGGTGGCTAAAGTTTAAACCTAGATATAATTCTCTTTATGCCTACGTGGTTCAGGGTTTGTTCATTGGTTGATGATTTTTTTTTTAAAAAGAAAAGTAGCTGAATGATCTAAGTCTTTTATTACCTTTTACTAATATTTGGTCTGACTTTTTCTTTGTGTAATGATCAAACTGAAATTTTGACAGGAAACTTTTCTGAGATTGGATTTTTTCCTGTTTCTTTTTGATAATACATATTTAAAAATTCAGTAGAAGGTAGAAGTTGATACTTCATTTTGTCCACCTAAAAAACAAACAGAGACTCTCTAAAAGAAAAAATTATTTATTTGGGAACAGAGCATTGCAATGGGAACACGTGTGCTATAGTAAATTGTTTTCATATTTGGGAGGGGTTTAAGGAAGACAAAGAATTTTTAAAGGAAAAAAATGAGGAAGATTACATAATTGTTTTGAGACCATTAGCCTTGGCTTTAAAGATCAATTGCAAAGGTGGTGCTGGTCCAAGGTTGGACAGGCAGTTGCTGGGCAGATGTCCTTGCAGAGATTTTTTGTGTGTGTGTAAGGTTGTATGGCCTTTGGGCAAGGTGATGGCTTTTGCAGAATTTTTTGTGATAGTTCTTATTGTCGATCATATAAGCAGGAGAACTCTCTCTTCATGGCCTTCCCTGGCTCTGTTTGTTTGAGTTTTTGATTTGTTTAACATTAGTGACTCCATTTTGATTTTGACAACTTTCACATCCTATCCTCCAGAGATAAGTGAGAGATACTTTTATATCAACCAGGGGTGATACCTGTGATATAAGATATTAACAGCAAAAGGCAAGTTAGAGAACGCTGTTTATAGCATGATCCGATTTATGTACAGAAAATGTACCCTCAAATATGGAAGATATTAACAGCAAAAGGCAGGTTAGAGAACACTGTTTATAGTATGATCTGATTTATGTACAGAAAATGTACCCTCGAATATGGAAGAATTTATACACTTGACAAAGTTATGTGTTTGTGTGTGCCATGAAATAACAATAGATAGCCATCTTTTCCTTCCTAATAGCTGTGAGGTACTTCTTTGCATGTATGCACCATAATCTATTGATGGATGCTCAGGGTATTACAGTTTTAGAATTCTAAGCAGTTATGGAATGAGAATATAGTTCTTACTTCAACAATATAGTTCTGTATTGTAATTTGTATTAGTTTCTTTTTTTTTTTTTTTTTGAGTTGGAGTCTCACTCCGTCGACCAGACTGGAGC
>NW_007030341.1:15747-47584 GCF_000164805.1 Carlito syrichta | reverse complement strand
GTAGAGATGAGGTCTCGCCTGCCCAGGCGGGTCTCAAACCCGCGGGCTCAGGCAATCCACTCACCTCAGACTCCCAAAGGCGCGGGATTACAGGCTGAGCCACCGAGTCCGGCTTGTATTAGTTTCTTATTGCTGCTATAACAAATGACCACAAACTTAAAGCAACACATGTGGTTTAAAACAATGCAGTGTAATTATCTGACAGTTCTGGAGGTCCCTGTGGGCTAAAATTAAGGTGTTAGCAGGACTGCATTTTTTTCTCTAGGTTTGGAGGAACTTGTTTCCTTGCCCTTTCTAGTTTCTAGAAGCTTGCGGCCTCCATCCATCCAGTAATCACATCACTCCAACGTCTGCTTTCATGATCACATCTCCTTCTCTGACTCTCCGACCTTCCTGTTTCCTTGATAAGGACCCTGTGATTATGTTGGATCTACCTGGATAACATGGAATCATCTCTCCATCTCTTGATTCTTAACTTATTCACACCTGTAGAGTCCTTTGGTTCTGGGAATTAGAACATGGACATCTTTGGGCAACATTGTATGGGGACCGAGGAGGCCCTAGGGCTACAAAAATAAATGTCACAGTTTTCTGCATTTCCTGTTATAACCTTGAAGGCCGAAGATGCCTCCTGAAAGGACGTGGGGTGTTGGAGGATCTGTAGATCATTCCTAGTGCTTGAGCCTCATGTACAAGGTGGGAGGCAGCTAGATATGAAAGTGGAGGGTAAGTTGGAGCTAGACCAACATGTGCTTGTGTGAGCTCGTGAAATGGGACTATACCTTTTGGATCAGGGCTTTTCATCCCAGGGTTAATGGAAGGCCACCAAGGGTTCCTGTACTACCTGGCCTTGTACGTCAAATTTTAGGCATGTGTGTATTTTCCTGTGGAAAGGTCAGTGTTCCTGGGTTAGCCAAGCTGGAGAGGGAGTGAGGGGGAGGAAGGGAGGGAGAGAAGAGGGAGGAGGAGAAGGAGGGAAAGGAAGGGAGGGAGAGGAAGAAGGCAGGGGAGAGGGAGAGAGAGAGAGGAAGGATGGAGGGAGAGAGGGAGGAAGGGAGAGAGAAAGAGAGAGCGCACAGGCATGGGAGAGGGAGGGAGGCTCCTTGGACATCTGTGGTTGAATCCAAAATGGTTTGGGAAGAAGTGGCAGTGATGGATCCTAGAGACTGCAGGAGCCAGGAGTTGGGGAGGGCAGCTTGGGCCTGCCTCAGAGGGGCGTTTGTGCTCCTGAGAATCAACTTAGTCCTTTGGGGCCTGCTGAACTGGCATTGCTAATAGTGAGGAATCTGAAACATGGGCATCATTCCCAGCCTCTGGGAACCTGAGCGAATGGGTCAGGTGCCAGTCTGCATTATTTGTTCTTAGCCTTTGCTGAGGGGCAGCGCTTTGCTGGTGAGGAAGGAAGGAGAAGAGACACAGTGACAGTCACGGGCTGCAGATCTGGCAGGCAGGAGCACAGAGGCCATTTCCAGAGGAGGTCTTGAGAGCAGCGTGGTGTGCAGAGGGCGGGCCTCCCACAGGACAGGGACTGAGTTCCTCGAGTCCTGTGAAGACACGTCATCTAATAGGAAGAATGGAGCAGTGCATGAAATAAAAGAAATGAGCCAGAATATCACTGACTGACATTTTGTTTATGCAAGCACTTATGTGGTGTTGGTTTCAAAGTCCCTTAGAATCAGGGACTTTGATGTCAAGTAGTTGGCTCTTTGCAGAAAGGTTTCCAGTTACAAATGGGGGAGCGGATGATCTCAGATTCTAGCCGAACTCAGTTAAAAAGCCAAGCCTTTGGTTTTCTGAAATCGAAGCGCGGTGACACACCCCCTTGTCCCTTCCCAGCTCTTGCCTGAGCTCATTAATATGTCTTTCTTCCCCTCCTGTGTTATTTGCTGCTGTTGGCCACAGCCATGGGATTCTAGCCGCTTTCGGCCAGTTCAATGAATGTCATGAGTCCCATTCTGCTATAATTTATTAATAAGTGATTCTGGTTTTTTTTAGAGGCCTGCTTGGTGGGTGTGGCAGCCCCAGTGGAGGAAGGGTGGCGTCAGGACAAAAACACTCGAGAGGGCGTGGGAAGGCCCAAATCTTGCCCAGCCTTGCCAGTGCCACACTCAAGGTCTGCTTTTTGGCACAAGAGGCCGTACACTTCTAGCTGTGGAAATTGCCCAACTCCTGCCTGAGATGCTGCAAGCTCTCTTGAGTGACCTTGAAAGAGGTATTGTGAAATGCTCAAGATCTTGAAGTAAAAGCTTAAACTCTTATTTTAAAAATGATGCCATTCATTTTGCTGGGAGGTAGAGTTGTGAAATTAAACACTGACAAGATCTTCTAAAACTACCACAGAGGTGGTAAATTGCTCTCTTGGGAGAAGGGGCCATGTCTACTCAAGATCCTGTGTTCCAGGCACTACTGTGACTGCATAGCAAGCAGCCCCAAACACAGTGACTTAAAACAGCAATAATTGCTGTTATCTCTTACAGTTTCTGTGGGTCAGGAATTTGGGAGCAGCTCAAACGGGTGGTTCTGGCCCAAGGTCCCTCGTGAGTTTACCGTCAGAGGGTTGTTAGGGCTGGGACCATCTCAAAGGCTTCTTCATTTAAATGTCTGGTGCCTGGCCAGGAAACTCTTGTACAGTAGCTGAGAGCTCATCCATTCTGCACGGTGGCTTCAGGGTTGCCAGACATTTTAAAGGATGGCTGAGGGCTCTGAAGGCATGTGTCTCAAGAGAGAACCAGGCAGAAACTGATTTGCCTTGCATGAAGTTGTGCTGCATCACTTTCGCTACATCCTCTTGGTCAAAGGTCTTCCTGGGTTCAAGGGAAAGGGAAGAGACCCAACTCTTAATGTCAGAATGTCAATGTCACATTGTGAGAGGTGCACATGGAATGGGAAAGACATTGGTGCAGCCATCTTTGAAAACAATCTGGTACACCCTGGGATGGAGACTTTCTTTGGAACTCACTTGTTATAGTGATGAGCTTTAGAACCAGAGTGTTCGAGAATCTCCATTAGGAGCTTGGTTTATTTATTACATCTGGAGTTGATTAGAAATGAAGGCAACAAGAAAAGGATGAGGAGCAGGCAGGGCTCTCACTCTTGCTTCTTCTTCTCCATGTGACAGGAGGATAGAACTCGTCCTAGAGAGACTCAGTACCCTGTGATCGAGAAGGAGACCTCATGACCACGGTAGGAAGGACTCTCCAAGGGAAAAATAAGTCCAGGAATGCATGAGCAGGCATCAAAAGGACTTAGTGTTTGCTTTGGAGAGGGACTTTTGGTCCTTACAGTTTGCTTTGGAGAGGGACTTTTGTCCTTCCAGTGCCAGCAGATCCTAGTAGGGATCAAAGGTCTTTTCATTCAACCCTCCTCCACCCCTCCTGTTCTTCAGAAGTGAAGGGAAGCTGCCCCAGGCTCTGCTGTCACAAATGCCACTGTGGTTAGGAAGTGACCACAGGGCGCCCTGACCTCTTGTTTGAGGGACTGCTTGGTGGTGGTCTCTTTCATGTAGCACATGCTGGAGGCTGCGAACCAGTGAGTCTCTCGGCATGAGAGTTCTTTTGGAAAATATTGTAGTTGTTCAGTAGCTGAAGTGGAGAGATGGCCACATGTGCTAGTTTTTGGTCCTTCAGGTATAAACACAGGCCATCTTGCCTCCAGAAAAATAATGTGAACATTTAACTCCCTTTGCGGGTCTTTTTCATGGCTAGATTCTTAGGGAATCAGTTATATCAAATTAACTAGCTATGTGCTTACTCGGTGTTAGTTACGGGATGGAGAGGAGAAAGACTGTTTTTACAACCTCTGTGTTCTTTAAGCCTAGTAAAAGAGGAGCAGAGACCAGAGAAAAGAACCTCCAAAAAGTGAAGACTGGCTCTCTGGGCCTTGGGAACTTGAATTTGGGGTCTGAGTATTTGGAAAAATTATGCCAATGAGCGAGGGATGAGATTCTGTTGACCTTACTTGCATCCTCCATCCTTTCCATTCCAGCCCCTTGACACTAATCTAATCACCTCAGTTCCTGGAAGATGGACACAGATAGCAACTCTCAGCTTCTTCTAGGGGAGGGTCTTATGTTGTCTGAAGGCAAGTGGTAATAATGCGGCAGAGGCTTATAGGTTTTACGGACAACTCTTTTGGGCTCAGGTTTTTCATTTTCAGGTTTCTCCTCCAAGTTGCACGTTTTGGGTCATTTCTTTCTTTGGTTTGTAGGGTCTTGTCCTCTAGTCCCTCCTGAATCCTTCAGTCTTAGTATCTACAGTTATAGAGGGTGAGACCAAGCAGGTCTTTCTGCCCTTGTCAGGTCTGGGTCCACAGACCAGATCTCCCAGTAGCTGGGTCAGTCCTTTATTTTGTATATTCTTCTAACTATGGTGTTTAAAGTTTGTTAGAAAAAAATATTGTAGATGTCACTGACGGTGTCTAGGTGATAATGATGGATTTAGACCAGGGGTTCCCAATCCTTGGGCCATGGACCAGTACAGGTCTGTGATCTGTTAGGAACCGGGTTGCATAGCAGGAGGTAAACGGCAGGTGAGTGAGCAAAGCTTCATTTGTGTTTATAGCTGCTCCCCATCACTCGCATTACTGAGTTCTGCCTTCCGTCAGATCAGTGTGAAATTAGATTCTCATAGGAGCGTGAACCCCATTGTGAACTACGCATCAAGGGATCTAGGTTGTGCACTCCTTCTGAGAATCTAATGCCTGATGATCTGAGGTGGAACTGAGGCAGTGATGCTAGCACTGGGGAGTGGCTGAAAATGTAGATTAACATTAGCAGCGAGGTTTGACTGCACAGAGACCATAATCAATCAGTTGCATGCGGACTCATAACAAAACCCTATCAGTGAGTGGCAAGTGAGTTGATGTACTTAAATTGTGCAGCTGCATCTGGTGGCAGGTTTTAAGTCAGAATTGACACTTATTTTAGTCTGTGTGTGGCCTGCCCATTGTTTTATTTACCACTTCTGTCTGTGCCTCTTTTTTATGGTGAGTTGTATAATTATTTCATTATATATTACAATGTAATGATACTAGAAATAAGGTACACAATAAATATATCATCCTGAAACTATTCTGCTGCCCCCTGCCCCTCGTCCATGGAAAATTTGTCTTCACTAAACCAATCCCTGATGCCAAAAGGGTTGGGGACTGCTGAGTTAGACCAGCGTGTTGTTTTTCTTCCCATCTCAGGAGATGTAACAATTAACTGTGTGACTCATTAAACAAATAACACGCTAATACTCTAGCTCAATGAGTGTTCTTTTCCAAGCAATCACTCAGGGAAAATTCACAGTATTATCATTGCTTAAAATACATTTTAAACTTTTTCTTTTGTAGATACTTCTAGAAGCAGTTATATGTTTGAATTAGTTGGAACATACATTTCAGTTATTATGAGAGACCCCAAATAATCATGGCTTAAACATGTAGCCTGAGCAGAAGCTGCCCAGGGATGCTGTGGTGACTCCATGATATCCTTTCTGCTCTGCTTTCTTTCTTTAGAGTGTTGACTGCATGGGTAGAAGAGGTTTCTGTATTTTAAATTCCATGTCTACCATGTCACTTGCCAATTAGCGTGAAGGGAAACGAGGAAGGAGAAAACTTGCCCTTTCTGTATAGGGGAATCCCCTGGGAGTTGCAATTCATACTCAATTCCATTGGCTAGAACTTCATCACATGACCATTCCTGGCTGCAAGCGGGCTGGAAATGAAGTCCTTATTCTAGATGCCATATTCCCAGCTAAAAACTGAAGTTCTATTACTACAGAAGAGGAAATATCGAAGGCTAACCAGCAGTCTCTGCCACAATATTCTTTTCAATTATTCTCAGAAGGAATGTTCATTGGGTGTGGGTTTGAGTTGGATGTCATCAATCATGACCTTGGATGGTTTACTGAAGAGAAAGGATGTTTAAGTGGCAGGTCACAGTTGTGCTAGGGTAGACAAGGGGTGATCTTGAGTGGTAGATGGACTTTTTTTTAGTGTTGCTCATACACTGGTTCTGACAGCCCCAGCATCAAAGAGGGACTTCAGTGGTGTTCTGAGGAGTGGAAGTTTTGATGGAGAAGAAGACAGCCCTCCAGTACCATGTCTCTGAAGGGGTGCACTCTGATTATGCATATTCTGGTAACAGTTTACATTTATTGACTGCTTACTATACATAATGTCATTTGTTATGTAGGTTATCACATTAAATCCACATAAAATGTGGTAGTCAGGTATCGTTTCCTTTTTATGGGTGAGAACACTGGAGTAAACCATCCAAGGTCATAAAATGAGAAATTCATAGAATTAGGTGTTATTATTTTTTTTTTTTGAGTTGGAGTCTCACTCTGTCACCCAGGCTGGAGTATAGTGGCATGCTCACAGCCACCCCAGCGTCGACCCGCTGGGCTCAGGTGATCCTTCTGCCTCAGCCTTCCAAGTAGCTGGAACTACAGGTGCGTGCTACTACACCTGGCTCATTTTTGATTTATTGTAGAGATGAGGTCTCAAACCTGTGGGCTCGGGCAATTCACTCACCTCGGCCTCCCAATAGAACCAGGTTTTGAAGCCAGGCAGTCCCTGCTCCTAGCCTTAAGTGAAGGTCTATCCTCTGGGTGGTGAAGACCCCAAATTCTGCTTCTCCCACTTGATTCCAGATCAAGAACAACCAGTTTTATGCCATCCTCCAAGCAGGAAGGTAGAGGATTCCCCCTCTCTGGAGAAGTTCATCTCCATCATGGCTCTGCTGAGGTAGAGAAGGCAGGACCTGGGAAGAGACTTTCAAGACAGAGGAGGCAGCATCCATGGAGGTAGAAACATCAGTGAGTTCTAAGGAACTGGAAATCGTCTATTAAGTCTGGAGTAGATGGTCTATGTGGATGACGGAGAGTTATGAGAAATTCAACTGGAGAGATGGGGAGGGGCCCAGGCGTGAAGTTTCTAGGCTATAGCAGGGACCTTGGGTTTTTGTTCTGTAGGTAGTTGGGATCTATGGAGAAAGGGCAGTGGATGTGTGGTGTCAAATGTGGGAAAGGATTGGGGGGAGGTGAGACAAGAGGAAAAGGCAGCAGAAGTCAGTTGTAATCTCGCTGGTAGATGGTGATGGTGCTGGGATTTAGTCTAACTAGCCGTATGTGCTGTGCAGTGTAGAGGATATGATTTTTTTTAAACTTCCTATGTTTTGCTACTATTCCTTCTGTTAATTTATAGATGACAGGATCAGATCTCAGAGGGAGCTAAGTTGGGTCAAGAAGTATGCGTCATCGTGAAGGAGGCTTCTGTTGATTAGAGTGGGGCATATGCGTTCAGCTACTTTAAAAGCAGATTTAAGTCACAGAAATAATAATAGTGGCAGATGTGTGGAGAGTGTTTGCTATGAACCAGGTGGAACTTACACACACTGTCTTGTTGCTTAATGCTCTAGAGAGTGCTTTGAGGCTGGTAGTGTTACATTCAAGTTTCCGATGCAGAAACTGAGGCATAGAGAGGCTGAGGGACTGAGTAAGCTGCGGGGCCAGTGAGCGGCAGAGCCAGGTGTGGAATTCAGCTCTGTCACCCCTCTGCTGTGCTCCTTCCCACTGTATGAGTTAAAGAGAAGGATGAGGTGTGGTGTGTTTCACCTTGGAGTGTGCTGTTCAGAATCATCATCAGATCATCCAAGGATCATTCTCATACACCCTGAACCTTACAGTGGCATTAGGTGTGGCCAGGGATAGATGTTGGGCAGTGGTTCTCAAAGTGTGGACCCTGACCAGCAGTCTCAGCATCATTGATTGTTTTTGTTTCCTGTGGCTGTTTTTACAAATCACCACAAATGTAGTGGCTTGCAACAATTTTTTTCTCTTATAGTTCTGGAGGTCTGAAGTCTGAGCTGAGTCTTAGAGGGCTAAAATCAAGATGTCAGCCAGGCTTGTTTCTTCCAGAAGCTGCAACAGAGGCTCTGTCATTTCTTGCCCCTTCCAGTTTCTGGTTGCTGCCAGCATTCCTTGGCTTATGGCCACATCACTCCAGTCTCTGCTTCTTATGGTTACATTGCCTTCTCTTCTGTTATCTAAACTTCCTCTACCTCCCTCTCATAAAGACACTTTATTACATTTTGACCCACCAGATAACCCAGGATAACCTCCCCATTTCAAGTTCCTTAACTGAGATACATCTGCAAAGTTCTTTTTGCCATACAAATTAACATTTACAGGTTCTAGGGATTAGGATCTAGCTATCTTTGGGGGCCATTATTCAGCCTACTACATCTGGGAATTTGTTAGAACTGTAAATTCTTAGACCCCACCCCAGACCTACAGAATCAGAGACTCTGGGGTTGGGGCCAGCATTCTCTGCTTTAACTAGCCCTGCAGATAATTCTGATGAAGTCTGAAGTTGACATTGAACTCGCACAGCCCAACCTGTAATTGGAAACTGTCCACTGGTCAGGGACTGGGGAAAGAGCATCCAAAGCTATGGGCGGTTTAATCTCTCCACAAGGATAGAAAGTGATAACAAGAACCAAATGCACTAGCCGTGATGGAAGCCATTCCTTGCTGGTCTCGAGGAAAGCTGGTTTGACAAATTCAGACTGGAGTTTATGAAGGAAGAAAAGGGCATGTGGTCTATATTCAAATGCCATGATACAGATGGGAGAAGAGGAGAGTCATGGGAAAAAAATTGGGAGAGATCATGTTTTGCTTGGGTCATTCACACAAGCCCATACCTGTAGGGTTGCTGAGAATCAGAAGACTGGCCAGGTTGGTGCTCACCTGTCAGGAGGCCTTGGAGCATCATGGAGGCTTCACTGGTAGTTTCTGGAGCATCTGAGGGCGAGCAGGTATGGTGGAAAGAGCAGTAGTCAGATGTGGAGGGGGTCCTGGTTTTGCCACCTACTAGCTGGGCAGCCTGGGCATGCTGCCTAATCCACAGCATCCAATCTCCTCACCTGTGGGGTGGAGGCGATTCCTGTCTTGCATGGTAGGGGGAGGATGCAAGATGATGAGAAAGGATGCAGGAGGATGAGGAAGGATACAGGAGCATGCTTGCAGAGCATCTAGCATTTGTGCCCGGCATGGAGAAGATGAACACAGACCTGACAGTGCTACAAAGTAAGGCTAGAGCAAGGACACCAGGCAGAAAGGGACTTGTGGGGCATACATTTAGAGCCCTTAACCACAACTTCTAGTGTGTCACTATCCAGATTTCTCCCAGAACCAGTGGCAGTGCTGGCCCAAAGAGCCAAGTCAAGGCCTTCCATAAGGGTTCGTTATCTTTGATATTTTCAGAAGTAGCGAGAAGTTGATGAGGCATTTTAAATTTGATGAGCCTCTGAGGCTTCCACTGAATTCTGTTCTGCATATTTACCTCAGTCACCAGACCAAGGACCTTGGGAGCCACCTGGTAGGCTTTGAAATATTAGGACTAATGGAACCTGTACTTAACAGAAACCAGCCCGAGCTGTCTTAAGCCAAACTCAGGATTTTATCATAAGGAATTATTCAGCTTATTTCTATAGGAAAGGGACTCCAGCCATCACCTCCCAGCTCTGTGCCTTTCTGTGGGTCTGTTTAATTCTTTTCCTGCAGCTAGGTTTCCTTGGTTTCTCTGGCCACAGGGTGAAGGGCTGCCTACCAGAGGGCTGGTCACACAAATGGACCTAATAGTCCTGCAGACCCAATTCAAGGTTCCCAGGCCAGAGAGGCTGGCTGGGAAGGCTGCCTGATTCCAGCCATGCTGTCGGCTGTGACTGGTGGGGGCCAGGAGCGGGGGGCACAGGGGATATCATCACACAAGGCATCCGCTGGAGTGTGCTTGGTGTACAAAGCAGAGTTTTGTCAGCTGGACAGACAGCCCCAAGTCTGACATGCGTGGTGGCAGAGAAACTGGAATCTGGTTATTAGGTGCCTGGTGGTATGAAGGCATGTTGAAAAGCTTTTTGTTCTTCCTTACTCTTCAGAAGTCCATGATCTGATACATCTCAGGAGTACTGGTGGATTTCAGGTCAGCAGTGCCAATTAATGAACACAAATAAGTCTTTTCCTTCCTTCTTCTTTCCTAGGAGAAAAATATAAAAGGGAGAATAAGATTACTCACTTCCCAAATCCCAGGATGAATCACTGTTAACATTTTCTTCACATTTACAGCTAGTCTTCTTTTTTTTCTGTGCACATACTTTGAAATTATATGAATAATTATCTTAAGTACAGAGTATTACAGATGAGGCTAGAGTTCTTTTTGACCAGTGCCCATTCTGGCCTTGCCTACACGCACTTTTATGAGCTCGGTATATATGAGCTTTTTGTAGTTGTATAATACCTTTCCTTACATCTTTATGTATGAAAAAAATCACTTCCTACCCAGTTCAAGATATCCATCTTAAAGAATGAGAAACTATAAAATATGACTGGACATTGTTTCCAAGGGTGGAAATAGAATGAGTGAAAAGTACTAAACCCATGAATGCTTCCTTGAAAAACTGTTAACTTTTGTTATTTATTTCCAACTCTGACTCCATGAAAACTCCCTTTTTTTCCTCCAGAAAATATGCAGGGCTGGAGCCTTTGAGCTCCTAATGGCCACTGGTAAAATGTCTTTTTAAGAATCTGTGTGAGCGGTATGCACATCTGTGTAATGTAGGGATGACAAAAGTTAAACTGGTCTTTGTTTTACAGAATTTAAATGGGTTATGTATAGTGAATGGCTTCCTGAGGTCATCATAAGGCCCTTAAACTCAACGAATGTTGGTCCCACTGAAAAATAAGGTGCTGTCAGGTTTCAAAGTCTTTGAGTAGGGTTGCATGAGCTTCCTCTTGACCTCCTGCAAAGAAGCACTTAGGAATGATGCTGAGCTGTGGCATGGAGCTGTGAATATGGCTACAGATTCTGGAACTGACTCCTGCAATAATGAACCTACTTATGTGATAATGGCATTAGTCCATGGCACTGCCCCCTTGACTCAAACACCTCATAAAAGTCCTACCTTCCAATACCACCTCATGGGGGATCAAGCTTCCAACACATGAACTTTGGGGGACATGTTAAAACTATAGCAATGGGAAAGTACTTTTTTCTCAGGGTCTTCTTTCGTTTCTAAACTCTCAGGAAAAGTCTCTTCCACTCCCCTTTCGTTTTAAGTGACTGGGCAGTTTTTCTGGAGATCTTCAGCATGTGACTGCTTTGCCCAGCCATTTAAACTGTGGCGCTAATGAGGGTCAGCTTTGGATGTGTCTAATGGCCTGGTTTCTCTTGCTTCTCTCTGCTGTGGACTGAGTCCATGGTGGATCTCAAGCGACTGACTTTCAGAAGATGGCATGGTCAGGGCTAAGATTCGAATGCAAAAAGGAAACTGGCTTTGCTCAGATGGGCATGTTCAGAAGATGAGGTAAATTCTTACCCACTACAGAGACATCTTAAAGCAAGCATTGCTGACTTTCAGATTAGGAAAGTAATTTTTTGTGTGAAAAAAAATTCCTTTCAAAGTAATCTCTGAGATTCTACATGTGACATCCTTGATTTACCCACTTTTAAAATCCTGTATGCAGTCCATTTGTGAGTTCTGCTAGCGATAATCTGAAATGTGTCCCTAATCTGCCCCTTCATTGCCTTCCTTGCGACTTTGGGCCACCTTTGTCTCCAGCCTGCACCATTCCAGTGGTCTCCTCCATGCTCTGTTTTCCAGGTCCTTCCAAGTTGGCTTACCCCTCCTCATCATCACAGATAGTCATCTTTTTTCGTTAGAAATTAATCTTCCCACTCTCTTGAAAATCCTCCATTGCATTTCAACAAAAATCTAAACTCTTCATCATGGTGTCCAGGTCCTGAGCGGTCTGGTTCCTGCCTGCCTCTCCAAACTCACAGGAACACTTCCTCCAGCTTTTCCCCGTTCAACCACAGCTGCCTTCCCTGGTCCTCTCCCATGTCCAGATCTGAGCAAAGCCAGTTTCTTTTCTGCATTCAAATCTTAGCCCTGACCATGCCATCTAAAGTAGCACCCCCGCCATACCACTTAAGCAAATCACCGTGTTTTGTTTTCTTCATGAACTAAACATTATGTGAAGCAATTTCCTTGTCTTGGTTGACTTTTAAACTGTCTCTCTTCACTTGAATGTAAGCTTCCTAAGAACAGGGCAGGGACTTGTCTTTCTTTGTCACCACGCCATCTGCAAAACCTAGAACACATAGTAGGTACTTGGTATATTCATTTGTAGAGTGAGTAGGCTAACATGCCTGCAGGAGATGGTGTGTCCCAGTGAGGAGCGAGCAGCTCCTGCCCATCCCCACTTGTTCATGGGGGTACCCGGACGGTGGCATACCCGGAACCACTGCAGTCACCCCATGTCTTAGTCTGAGAGGAAGTTAGAGGGTTTGTGTGCAGCCTGGAGCGGAAGCCTGGAGACCCTCTTTGCCTTCCCAGGTTCTCAGGCTTCAAAGCCTGTTGTGCTTATCCCCTTTAAGCATAGTCATGCACTGCATACAGTGTTTCTCAGTCAACAATGGACCACATTTACGACTGTGGTCCCATAAGATTATAGTAGAGCTGAAAAATTCCTGTCTCCTAGTTACATAGTAGCTATTCTACAGATCTGGAGCAGTGCATTAATCCTTTTCTATGTCATGCTATGTTTCAATACACACTTACCATTGTGGTAGAATTGCCTACTATAGCCTAGGTGTGTAATAGGCTATACTGTCTAGGTTTGTGTAAGTACACTCTATGGTGTTCACACAATGACACAATCACCCAAGGACGCGTTTCTTAGAATGTATTCCCGTCATTAAGTGAACATGACTGTATTTTGAGTTTCTGTGCAAAGCAGAGCTTTATAAAAACATGTTTTGGCTGAGCTTGGTGGCTCAGCCTATCGTCCCAGCACTTTGGGAGACCGAGGTGAGTGGATTGCCTGAACCTGCAGGCTCGAGACCAGCCCGGGCAACTTGGCGAGATCTTGTATTTACAATCAACCAAAAATTAGCCAGGCATGGTAGCGCGTGGTTCTGGCTGCTTGGAAGGCTCAGGCAGAGGAATCGCTGGAGCCCAGGAGGTCAACACTGGAGTAGCCATGAGTGTGCCACTGCACTCCAGCCTGGGCGACAGAGTGAGATTCCAATTCAAAACAAACAAATAAATAACTGAAAACATACATTTCAGAAAAAGCACTTTTTATGTTATCTGTTGTTTTAGAATATGCATTCTACTTTTCCTTCATTAGCATGATGACAACTGGAGCTTAGACTTTGTTTTGCCAATATCAATACTCAGAACAAAGCAAAGGTTGTTCTGAAAACTCACAAAAAATATTTAATTTTTCAGCTTTATACATTGACTGCCTTTCTACATAGTGCTGATGGAAGAATTTTCATTTAAACAAAACTTCACAAATATCTTTCGTGTTGCTTTTGTTCTCTCAAACAAACTGAATCCTGAATTGAAAACTAGGTTTTTGTGACCTTTAAGCTGTTAAATTGAAACAGTGTACGTTACTCAATTTTTTCTTAGTTGCATTCCTTCTGCATGTACAGCTGGTCTTTCAGGATGTTGCTTCATGTTCGCCTAAGATTTTAGGAATAGTAGAAGGTTTCCAAAGTCTACAGGGCTCTGCAGGAGAATAACGATGACCAACCTACCAATCAATACAAGTAATAGTAAAATATTTGATTCTCAATTCTACCTACTATAGCCATTTGTTTCTAAAACAAATGTTTATTTAGAAATAAACCTTTCAAGCTTGATTTATATCATCACCTATAATCTCACTGCTTCAACATTATTAAATATTTTGCTTGTTTGATATTTGAATATACATTTTTTCTTATTTAAAAGTTATTCAGGTTGGTAAACTATATAAGATAGAGAAGGGTATAAAGTGAAAAATTAAAGTTGCAGTACCTTTTCATGTGTTAATGATTTAAAGTATAAAATGTATATGTTTTTACATATACTATATATAATAAATCAGACAAATATAGTGTTAATATGAGGGGGCCAAAAAACTGGAAATTATTTATAAAAAATTGTGTATTTGTTCTTATATGTTTAAACTTCAGTCACCTTCAAAGTACTCTTCGTTTGATGCAAAACACCTATCGAGATGCTTTTCCCACTGCTCAGTTTTTGAACACATCAATTTTGATGCTTTATAGTGCTTCTGCTGTTTTTTTGTTTTGCGACTTCCACGTTGGCAAAATGTTTCCCTCTGAGGACTTTTTTCATCCAGGGAAACAAAAAAAAAAACAGTCACTTGGTAAGAGATCTGGTACATGGGGAGGGTGGGACATGGGGTCATGTCATTTTTAGTCAAAAACTGCTGAACAGTCAGTGTGGTGTGGACAGGTGTGCTTGTAAATCACCAATCATGAAATGGGCAAATGCGTTGAAAGAATTTCTAAAAAAATTTCACTGAAGTCAAATGCAACCTCTGACAACAAAGCTAGCTGGTACACTGCTGCCGATGGGCTCCTGGAACACTTACCTAGTGGGGGAAGTCTGTACTATAAGAGGCCTTCCCTCCAAAAGTTAATTCCCTTTTGGGGGTCTCCTTCATATAGTGTAGTTTTTTTTTTTTACACAAAAATGTGGTCATACTTTTTTTCACCCAGTATTATACTGCAGACATCTTTGCATGTCAGAACATGTAGACCTACAGTATTTTATTTATTTTATTTTAAAATTTTATTTTTATTATAGGAATGTAGGATACAAGTGAGGATTAACTACATAAGTAGGCTGCATGCAGGTGAAGTTTGGGTTTCTAACTGGCCCTCAGTCCCCCTGGAAATCACCTGAGTACCCTTTGGTTGTCATGTGTCCCCCACTTTCCTCCTTCCCTCCCTCCCCTAGCAGTGCCCAGCAACTGCCAATCCCTCCCTTGTGCTAATGTGACTGATGTTCAAGGCCCACTTAGGAGTGAGAACAGGTGGTATTCAGATCTTTGTTTCTGTGATAGCTCACTTAGTATGATGGTCTCCAACTCCATTCAATTTGCTGTGAAGTCCATGACTTTGTTCTTCTTTATGGCTGCATAATACTCCATTGTGTACATGTACTACATTTTCTCTATCCAGTCCGCTTTCAAGGACAGTTAAGGTTGGTTCCATGTTTTTGCTGTTGTGAATAGTGTGGCAGTAAACATGAGTGTGCAGGTGTCTTTTTAGTAGAACGATTTATGTTCCTCCTTTTAGAAATCAGCACACCGCTTTCCATAGAGGTTGAACTAGCTCACATTTCAACCAACGGTGTAGAAACATTCCCTTTTCTTTGCACCCACGCTAGCATCTGTTTAGTTATTAATGACAGCTGTCATTACCAGCGTTAGAATCTCACTGTAGTTTTGATTTTCATTTCTCTGATGATTAGTGAAGCTGAGCATTGTTCATGTGTCTGTTGGCTGCCTGTATGTCATCTTTTGAGAAGTGTCTATTCATGTTCTTTGCCCACCTTTTAATGGGGTGGGTTGTTTCTTTCCTTTCACTTTGTTTGAGTTCCTTGCAGATCCTGGTTGTTAGGCCTTTGTCAGATGCATAATTAGCAAATAGTTTTTCCTGTTCTGTGGGTTGTCTCTTTACTCTCTTGATGGTTTCTTTTGCTGTGCAAAAACTTTTCAGTTTGATGAAGTCCCACTTGCCTGTCTTAGCTTTTATGGCATTAACTTTTGGGGACTTGGTCAGGAATTGGTTATCTACTCCAATGTGCACAAGGATGTTTCCTATGTTTTCTTCTAGGATTCTTATATGTTTAAAGTATAAATTACATATTTAGGTCTTTGATCCTTTTGGAGTTTATTTTTTTAGATGGTGAGAGGTAGGGGTCCAGTTTCATTCTTCTGCATGTGGTCAGCCAGTTTTCACAGCACCATTTGCTAAATGTAGTCGTCTTTTCCCAGTGGTTGTTATTGGTGACTTTGTTGAAGATTAGTTGGTTAAGAGACCGTGTTTTTGCTTCTGGACTCTCTGTCCTGTTCCATTGGTCCATGTGCCTATTCTTGTACCAATGTACCCTTATAAGTAAGTTTAAAGTCTGGAAGTGTACCTCCTGCTTTGTTTCTTTTGTTTTGGCTAGTCATGTTCTTTCGTGTTTCCATATGACTTTCTGTATTGTCATTTTCAGGTCTGAAAAAATGATTTTGGTAATTTAATGGGTATTGCATTGAATCTGTAGATTGCCTTGGATAGGATGGACATCTTGACAGTATTGATTCTTTAGTCCATGAGCATGGAATGTTTTTCCATTTGTTTGTGTCAACCTTGATACAGCATTTTAAAATCATGGCTGCATAGTGTTCTTTAGAGATACCTTATTTTCTTTACCCATTTCAATACTGGTTGATATTTAAATGGTTTCACACTTTTTGGTAGTTAAATGATACGTCCACATTTTAATATAATTTCAGTGTATGTGCAAGTTTTAAATTATTAGAAACATTATGTCTGTATTTCATATTTTTATTTAATATTGAACTCTTTCAGCCAAAAAGTACCTAAACATGGAAAAAGTACCTAACATGACCAGATTCTTAGGCTCCTAAATTCTCCTTTTCACTGCTGTAGAGAGTACTTCAATGGGCTGCATTGCATATTGTTTGCACAGGGATTATAAGCATTTCCAGTGCATTTGTACTGTGAGGGTGCACTGGCCATTGGTATTGATCATGAGCACTGGGTGTGAGAGGGATGGAGAAGGGGAAGTGGATGTTCATATTCTACCAAGCATGAGGATTGTGTGCACAAGTTTTGTTTGACTATTGGTTGATATTGAACAATTCAAGTGTTTGTTTTCTCTTTTTGTGATTAGTGCGAATCTATTTTGCTCATTTATCTCTTGATGTCTTTATTTTTTTAATGAGTTTGAGAATTTTATATATTATAGATATCGTACTTTTTATTTTTCATGTAAATATTTGCATCAAACTTTTTGCCTATTATTCTGTTGTACAACCTTTTTTACTTTGATGGATTCAAATGTGTTAAACCTTTCTTTTGCTATGACACATCCAGAGATTTATGTTTCCAGAGTTCTGACATTCAGTTCTTTCTTCTATTTCATTTTTCCCCACTGGAGATAAATGGATGTATGATGATTTTTTAGTATTAAAAAATGATTCTTCAGTACTTTGGAAGTTTTTAGCCATGAGCCATCAACTATGGTAATACCCTGAGGAAGTGTTTATTTCTGGTCAGAGTGAATTATTTACCTCCCATATTAGCAAGGGCTAAATGGATCTAAGAAATATTACAGTTTAATACTGTTGGCAGGAAGCAAGTTCTTAGCACCATGAATCATGCTACTCCTCTTAGAAAGCCCAATATAATTAGAAGCAACAACGTTTACACAGATTGGTTACAAATCTGTGTAGGGCTGCTATCTTTTCCTTTCACATCTTTGTGTGCACAGTTCAAATAGAAATTTAAACACAATAACTTTTTGTTGTTGCCACCTGGATAGTGATTCTTTTCCATATCCTTAATATTGTCTTTTCTACTTATCAGGTAGGTTTTTCAGATGCTCAGTGGTGATGGGTGATGTGTTTTTGATTGTTGCCGTTTTCTTAGTATCTGTGCAGTGCAGAGGACATCGATCCTTTCAGTTGTGCTAGGAGACCTAGTCTATAACCTCTAAACTTTACATTGAATTTGATTGCTTATTGTACAATCTGGACAGAATGAGGTTTAGATTTAAGCCCCACTGTACATGAGTACTCAGTAATTGTTGAAGAGAATTCTCCACAAGTAATTTTAGAGGTTGGTAGGATATTCAGAGACTGTTAGCTTCCAGTTTCTTTCGAGAGGTGAGGGATACTGGGGGAAACAAAGAGCATTCCTGTTTAAATTTTTTAAAAAGGCTGAGAATATTCCTTTTGTGACTTCCCTTTGGGCATAAATACTCCCTCTATGTCAGTTTTCTTTTTATCATTTAATAAATGTATTTCCCAGACATTTTGACTAATGGACTGGTAGACAATAATACATAAATTCCCTTTGAGCTGGGAGGAATGCAAAGGATATTGGGAATCTTCCTTTTATGAAGGAAGAAACCAAGGCATGCCGAGGTTGAATTTGTCAAGAACACACAACTGATTCTTGGCAGGTCTGGCTTTCCTGATCCTGTTCCTTCTCAAGCTAGGACCTTACCATATTGTGCTTTTTGTCAGTGTTGACAGAACTTTCTGAGAAACTGAATGAAAGGACCCAAACTGGGAATGAACTTCAACTGATTTGCCTCTAGTAATTACACAACTTCAGGTGGATGCAGTTTGTGAGAATGAATTGTTTATGAGTATGCATGTTATCCCGGCGTCTTTTTCTTGTGTGGAACAATTTCTTGTGTGCCTTTATCATGATTCCAACCCTATGTATTCACGTTCTGGACTCCTTATTGGTCAGGCTTTTTATTTAATTGAAAGACACAGAATAAGCAAATCAACAACCAATAAAAACCATTCTATAAGCCACACATTGAGACTATGTCTGTATATTAATCTTCAGATACTGTGGTTAAATATCTTCTACAAGGGGATAATACTATTTAGAAGTATAAATTGTCTTTTTAAAAACTGGACTTTTAAAGTTAAAGTAAAATTAACTCTGTTTTAGTATGTATAGTACTATGACTTTTAACAATTGTAACCACTACCATGATCAGGATACAACGAGGCTTTATTCCCCCCCGCAAAAGTCCTTTTGTATATACCTCCAACATCTAAACTTTGGAAACCACTGATCTGTTCTTTGCCATTATAGTTTTGTCTTTTTTGAAGATGTAAAATAATAGAATTATATAGTATGTAACCTTTTGAGACTGACTCCTTTCACTCAGGTTAATGCCTTTGATATTCATCCAAGTTGTTGTGGGTATCAGTCTTCGTGCCTGTTTATTGTTAAGTACCATTCCATTGTGTGGATGTATCATAGTCTGTTTATCCATTCTCCTATTGAAGGATATATGGGTTGGTTCCAGTTTTTGGCAATTATGGCTAGAGATACTATAACAATTTGCATGTAAGTTTTTATATTAATGTAAGTTTTCTTTCCTCTGGAGCAGATGTTGGCAAACTTTTTTTTAAATAAAGATGTGGGGTACGATTCAGGGTTAGGTATATAAACTTTGATTATGTAAATACCTTTGTTGATGAGGTGTGCCCCTCCCTCCCCAGCAGTATCCCTCAACTACCAATCCCACCCCCCTTCCCATGACAGTTTCCCTCAACTGCCAATCCCACCCTGGCAAACTCTTTATAAAGAGCCAGATAGTAAATATATTTGGCTTTGCTGTTCATATGGTTTGTTACAACTATTGAATTCTGCTGTTATCATACAAAAGCAGCCATACACAAAGCATAAATGAATGAGACCTAAACACACATGGCCAGCTGCTGGATTTTGCCTGAGGACAGAGGTTGAACCCTTTTCAAGGCCAAGTACTCAGGAGTAGAATTGCTGGGTCATGTGGCAAGTTAATGTTTAAATTTGTAGGAAATTGTCAAACCATTTTCTAGAGTGGTTGTACCATTTTGTATTCTGACCTGCAGTGTATGACAGTTTTAGTTGCTTCACAATTTCATAAGCACTTGGTATAAACAGTATTTTTTATTTATTTATGCCATTCTAGTAGGCTTGTAGTAGTATCTCATCTTGGTTTTAAATGAGCATTTCCCTGATGGTAATAGTGTTAAACTCCTTTTAATGTGCTTATTTGTCATTTGTATATCTTTTTTCTTAGTGAAGTGCTTTTTAAGTCTTTTACCTGTGTTCTCGGTGGCTCAACTTGTAATCCCGCACCTTGGGAGGCTGAGGTGAGTGAATTGCCTGAGCCTGTGGGTTCAAGACCTGCCTGGGCAACTTGGTGAGACCTCATCTCTACAATAGATCAAAAAATTAGCTGGGTGTGGTAGCGTGTGCCTGTAGTTCCAGCTACTTGGAAGGCTGAGGTGGAAGGATCACCATAGCCCAGCAGGTGGAGGCTGCGGTGGCCAGGAGCGGCCACTGCACTCCAGTCTGGGCGACAGAGTGAGACTCCAACTCAAAAAAAAAAAAAAAAGAAAAAATTGGATTGTTGTGGCCCACTAGGTGGCTCAGTGGGAGGCTGAGGTGAGTGGATTGCCTGAGCCCGGCGGGTTTGAGACCAGCCCGGGAAAACTTGGCAAGACCTCATCTCTACAATAAATCAAAAATTAGCCAGGTGTGATAGTGCGCGCCTGTAGTTCCAGCTACTTGAAAAGCTGAGGCGGAGGGATCGCTGGAGCCTAGCAGGTCAAGGCTGTGGTGGCTGGGAGTGGCCACTGCACTCCAGTCTGGACGACAGAGTGAGACTCCAACTCAAAAAAAAAAAATTGGATTGTTTGTTTACTTACAGTTGAATTTTGACAGTTTTTAATATATTCTGGGCACAGCTCCTTTGTCAAATATGTGATTTGAAAATATCTCACAGTTGGCAATTTGCTTTTTTCATGTTCTTTATAGTATCTTTTGCAAAAAAATATTTTCAATTTTGATAAAGTCAGTTTATCAATTTTTCTTTTATGGAGCATGCTTTTAGTGTTATGTCTAAAAAAAACTCTACCTAACTCCAGATTTGAAAGTATTTTTCTAAAACTTTGATAGTTTTATGTTTTATACTTGGATCTATGATGTATTTTGAATTAATTTTTATATGATGTATGAAGTATAGATTGTGGCTTTAAAAATAATTGGCTATGAATGTCCAATTGTTCTAACATCGTTTCTTAAAGAGACTACCTTTTCCTTATTGAATTTCACTTGAACCTTTGAAAAAAGTCATATGGCCATATTTGTGTGGATCTATTTCTGGGCTCTCTGTTCTGTTCCATTGATCTACTTGTCCATCCTTTAGCCAATATCACATTGTCTTAATTACTATAGTTTTCTAGTAAGTCTTCAAATTTGGTGCTGTATTCCATTAACGTTGTTTTTCTTTTCCAAAATTTGTTTAGCTATTCTAGTTTCATTGCCCTTCCCTAGGAATTTTTGAATCAATTTATCTATATCTAAAAGAGATCCTGCTGGAACTTGATTGGGATTGTGTTAAGACTATGAATAAATGTGAAGAGATTTGCATCTATACTGTGTTTAGTTATTCAATCCTTTAACACAATGTATCTCTCCATTTATTTAGATCTTCTTTAACTTTTCATCAGAATATTGGTCTGTAGTTGAAGTTTTTAGCATACTGTTACCATAAATGCTTCATTATATTTACCTGCATTTAATTTTTGTGGAACTATTTTAAATACTTTTCAAAAGCTTGTTTCCAATTATACATTGTGAATGTATATAAATATGACTGATTTTTGTGTGTAGACCTTATATCCTGCACACTTGTAACTTATTCGTTCTAGGAGTTTTTTTTTTTTTGTGTGTGTGTGTGTAGATTCTTTGAGGTTTTTTATATAGACAATTATATTATCTGCAAATAGGGACAGTTTTGTTTCTTCCTTTCCATTTGTATGCCTTTTATTTCTTTTTCTTACTTTTCTGGCTAAGACTTCTAGTATAATGTGAATTGGAGTGGTGGGAGCAAGCATACTTCTCAGGTTGTAGAAATCTCCTTCTATTTGTAGTTTGCTGAGAGTTTTCAACATGATGCAGAATTTTGACAATTATCAGGTAATGTGATCATGTATTTTTTTATTCTTTATGCTGTTAATATGTTGCATTACATTGGTTGATTTTTGAATATTGAACCAAACTTGCATTTGTGGGATAAACTCCACTTGTTTATTTTGTATTATTCTTTTGTATGTACTGCTAAATTATTTTCACTAAAATTTTTGCATATATATTCATGAAGAATATTGGTCTGTAGTTTTTTAAACTATTTTCTTCAGTTTTGGTGTCAGGATAATGTTGGTCTCATAAAATAATTTGAGAATTATTTCCTCTTCTTTTATTTTCCAGGAGAACTGGAATTATTTCTTCTGTAAGTGTTTGGTAGAATTTGCTAGTGAAACAATCTGGAGCTGAAGATTTAGTCTTCAAGAGGATTTTTATTGTGGATTCTACTTCTTTTTTTTTTTTTTTTGAGTTGGAGTCTCACTCCATCACCTAGACTGGAGTGCAGTGGCATGCTCCCGGCCACCGCAGCCTCGACCTGCTGGGCTCCGGTGATCCTTCCGCCTCAGCCTTTCAAGTAGCTGGAACTACAGGTGCACGCTACCGTGCCCAGCTAATTTTTGATTTATTGTGGAGATGAGGTCTCGCCAAGTTGCCCGGGCAGGTCTCAAACCCGCAGACTCAGGCAATTCACTCACCTCAGCCTCCCAAAGGTGCGGGATTACAGGCTGAGCCACCGAGCCCGGCTGATCTTTGTTTTTTAATTGGTGTGTTTAGAGCATCCACACATAATAAAATTTATTGGTGTGCTTTCTTATATACATACCTTTTTATTATCCGTTGTTTTGTTCTGCTGTTTGTCCTTTCCTGTCCTTTTTGAGTTATTTGAACATGTTTTAGTAGTCTATTTTAATTTACCTGTTGTACTTTTGACTATGTCTTTGTGTATATATATTTTCCTGGTTCCTCTGTCAGATATAAGTATTGCACATATTTTCTCCCTCAGTCTGTTGCCTGCCTTTTTATTTTCTTAATCGTGTCTTTTTCTGAGCAGAAATTTTAAAGTTTGATTCCTCAATGGTATTGCTTTCTACTTTCTATTTAAAAAATCTTTGCCTACCCTCAGTTTGCTAAGATATTTTCTCATGTCCCTTGAAGTACTGCTTTGTCTGGAAGTTTTATGATTTTAGCTTTTATATTTATACCTACAATCTATTTCAAACTAATTTTTGTGTGAGGTGGGAGTCAGAGTTCATTTTTTCTTCCACTTAGCTATTCGATGATTTAATCATCCATTTGTTAAAAAGATTTTCCTCCTGCCCTTAAAATACCTTGACACCTTTGTTGAAAATCAGTTGATCATATGTGTATGGGCCTATGCCTGCATTTTATGTTTGGTGCCACTGTTTGACTACCTGTACATAAATTTTGATTACTACTGAGATTTTGCACTCAGGAGCAATTTCCTTTCGTTTGTCTAGTTAGGTTTTATTTCCAACTGCATTCTTTATACATTTTCTCAAGAATGCTATTAACTTTTTTTTTCCTGTTTGTAGTATGTTTGCACATTTGCTTGCTGTTTGTCATACTGCTCAGGTTAGCACAGAAAGCTTTATCTCCACTTATTCTTTGTTTTAATTAAGTGAATCTGATTTCTGCATGATATCTTTCTTGTCTTAAATGCTTGCCTTCTTCTCTGAGCTGCAGTTTGAGAACATTGAGTGTTATATTTAAGTTTTCTGTGATTTAAGAACATTGAATGTTATGTTTAAGTTTTCTGTGATCTGAAGGTGCAGGGTAGGTGAAAAGGGGTATGGGAATGGAGCATGGCTGAGCCTGGGTATAAACTGTTTTTAATGACCTGAGCTGTGCTTTCTCTTCTGGGATTTGACTAAAGGCCTTTAACCAGGGTTTGCCCCCTCAGACTTAGGGTGTGTCCATACCCATGGGGCATTTCCCTAGTTCCTATGGAGCTGCCCAAAGAATATGCTCTTTCAGTTTTCAGGGCCTCCACTGAGGTCTGGAGATACTGCAGTGATGGTTAAAACTTGTTTCCACCAAGGCCATTTTTCTTTTGTTTTCTTTTTCTTTTTCTTTCTTTTTTTTTTTTTGAGTCAGGCTTTCACTCCAGGCTAGAGTGCAGAGGCATGATCACAGCTCACTGAAGCCTCCAACTCCTGGGCTCAGCCTCAGCCTCCTGAGTAGCTTGGCCTACAGGTGCATGCCACCACGTCTGGCAAAATTTTGGACTTTTTGTAGAAACAAAGTCCTCACTATGTTGCCTAGGCTGGTCTGGAACTCTTGGGCTCAAGTGATCCTCCTGTCTCAGCCTCCCTAATTACTGTGATTACAGGCATGAGCCACTGTACCTGGCGTTGCTTGACTTTTTAATGCTATTATTCATTTTCTTATCTTGCTTCTCTCAAAATTAAAATGTGTTGGTGAGAATTTTCAATATGTTGTTATCTTCTGCAGATGAGTTACCCTGTCTTCTTCAACTATTTTCTTTCTTTTCATTGTTGAGGTTGCTGGATGAGGTTTTACCTGTTTCCTTTCTCTTTTTTGGGAGGAAGGGGCTTTTCCCCCCATCATCTTGTTAAGTTATTAATGAAAGGAAGGACTGTGGTCCTTGAACTCTGCCATCTTTAACCCAGATGTCTCACAGAATGGCTCATCCTTTATTTTTCTACCTTTGGGACTATTTATAATTTTACCTTTTGATTTGACATTTCATGTCTCATAATATTCATTTTGAGAGGACCATAATAAAGTATACCATAGACTTAGGTTAAGAGCATGCTATAACCCAATAAATATGTAATCAGCTTGTGGACAATAGCACAGCCATTTTTAGTTTTCTGTCTTAAAACATAACCTGTAACTGTTTAAAGTTCCAGTTATGGGAAAAACTGCAAAGCTTCAACCCCTTCCCTTATCTCACTTTCCCCTTAACAACATCCAATCAGGTGCCAGGGGGTAATCACCTAAGTTTCCAGATGTCTCTGCAACTTCCCTAGCTAGTGGACCAAGGTCAGCCCGAGTCAGGCTAGCCAATCCTCCACGATTAAGCTGACCACCAGAGGTTACTTCCCAATTAAATGGTAACACAACTGGAAAGCCCCCTCAAACTCCTCCTCCCTTTGTGTAAAAGCATAAAAGGCATCTGCTTAAGAAAACCAGGGCCTCTGAATGTACTCTGCTGTGTCGGCTGTCGACAGAGGCCCAGGCTCGAGCTTGTAAATAAAGACCCTCTTGAACTTTCATTGGAATTGGCTCTTGGTGGTCTCTCGGATTGAATTTTCGGCCACTACAATTTCAGTTTTAACTTTTGCCTAAACACTGATTGCAGAATTAAAAATTAGGACTTTGTTATTAGTAAACAGAAATGCCACTGAATAGTACCAAAGTCAAAGTCTTGGATAAATATATTCTGGGAAAACTTTTTTTTTCTAAAGGAAAATTGAATTGTAAGTGCTCATTGTGTCTGGGAAAGAAGTGAGAAAGAAGATAATTTTCTATCTGAAAGAAGTAACTTGCTGAATTTAATTCTGTTACTGACCCGACAATAAAGGAGTGAGCCAAAGAAGTAGTAAAGTCTTCCTTTCCTGGGAGACATGGGGCTTATTCAGAAAAAAAAAAAATTCATTTTATTTCCAACAGCGTTTGAAAAGTACTCTGAGCTTTGGGAAGAGTTATATGTCATCTTTTGCGTTGCTGCTTGTTTTGTGGCATGTGCTAGATCTTTATTTCTGATTTAGCAGACGGATTGCTATAACTAGACAAAAGAGTCCTCCATGGATAAGGTTACACAAGAACAGCACATTTAGACGGCAGCCTGTGTCAGTGACATTTTGCTGTGAGCCTCTTTGTTAGAAGCTTCTCTTACTGCAGAAACACCATCAGGGATTAGTGACTACCGGCATCTCCAACTGAAGCAAAAGCTACCAGAAAACGAGAAATTGGGGTTGGAACCAGAAGCCACAAATAAGAGACCACGGCAATATTTACACAGAGTGATGGTGGGCCGATTTTCAGATGATTCAAATCTTTCATCAGTCATGACAATGAGGCATTTGGGACCAGTTGTCCTGAGATTTTGTTATACCAGTTACCTCCTTTGTCTTTTCTTCAATTCTTTGCTTTCTTGACTTAAGCCTTCTCTTCAGCTCATGAACTCGGAACAGTCTTCCCATTCTGTGACAAATCCACTCTGATTTTATTGCTCTTCTTCAAACCCTGGGTCGATCCTGCTCAGTGCCAGCTCAATGCAGTTCCGGTCTTGTTTCCTTTTCTTCTTTTGGTGTCTTTTCAGGTTGTGTTGAAAGACGACTGTGAATCCAAGCTGCCAGATCATCCCTTTCCTCCACTGCTGCAGGCTTACCTCTTCCCACTGACACACCATTGTGCTTTTATCCTCACCCACTCTGGCTGCTTGCTTCATCCTGTCTCCCTATTGGTGATCTGAGAGAGGGGTAGCACTTAGCACTGTGAACCCTTCTCTCCCTGAGTGGTTCTGTCCCATTCCAGATTTTAGTCATCACCTATGTGGGTCGTGCCTAAATCCCTGTTTCCCCATTTCTGTCCCTTCTCCTGAGCTAAATGACACTTTTCCAGCCACTGTTGATAAAGCCTACCTGGTTGTCCTATACACATCTCAAGATCACCGCATGTAACATGGAGCTCGCTTTCATTCAAGCCGTCCCCCCACATGCTGAGGGTTTTGTTTTGGCACCTATGTCCTCCTCATATCTCAGGCTTAGGAACACTGTAGGTGCCTTTGGTTTTTTCTCTTTCCTCGCTGCCCTACCCACCCTCCCCCTTGTTCCTGTGCCCATGTTGCCCTCATTCAGTTTCTCTCACCTGCACATTCCTAGTACCTCCTAAGTGGTCTTTCTTCATTGTCACCCTTCCTTTTATCCTTTTTACTCTTCCGTCTAGATTTCTCACCTTAACACCGATGTCTCTCATGCTGCCTGCTGCTTTTTCTTGCCTTTTCTACTCATTCACGAACCTTCAGTGATGCATGCTCTTTGATCGACATTTCCCACTTCTACTAGGAATTCCCTTGCAGATTTAGGCAGCTGTGTGTGCACAGGGACTAACACACAACAGTGTTTGCTGTCATGTTGTTTGTAATAGCAAAAGTGAGTAATAACCTCTGTGTCCATCAATAGGGCACTGCTTAAATAAAGGTAGAGCCATATAAGGCATAGAATATCCTGTGGCTACTAATAATAATGAGGTACATATGTATTTGCTGATCTGGAACAAACTCCAAGCTACACTGGTAAATTTTTAAAAAGGTAAGGAGCAGTGTACTTGGTGGGACCCAAAACTGCCCCAGAATTTATTTATAAAAAGTTGTGTTTTTATTCTTACATGTTTAAACTTCAGTCACCTTCAAAGTACTCTGTTTGACGCAGCGCACCTATCAAGATGCTTTTTCCACAGCCCCAAACAATTTTTAGACTCGTCAATTTTGATGCCTTTTAGTGCTTCTGAAGCTGTTTTTTTGTTTCACCTCTTCCACATTTGGCAAAACGTTTCCCTCTGAGGACTTTTTTCGTCTGGAGAAACACAGTCAAGTTGCATGGGGTGAGATCAGGTGAATAAGGAGGGTGGGGTACGGGGGTCATGCTATTTTTGTGCAAAAACTGATGAACAGTTAGCACGATGTGGGCTGGTGTGTTGCCATGGTGGAAGAACCAGTCACCTGTTTGCCACAACTCGGGATGTTTCTTCTGCAAATCGTGATGCAACCTTTTCAAAACTTCCAGATAAAAACCGATGGGATCCTAACTTACCTAGCAGGGGAAACCTGTACTACAAGTGACCTGCTCTCCAAAAGATAATTCTGGTTTTTTCTTTTTGGTTTCCCCTTGCATATCCTAATATGTCTATTTATGTTTTTTTAAAAAAATACAGGATGAATATTAATCAAATTTTATGGAAGGTAACACTGTTTTTTACAGTTTACGTTTTTAAAACCACATGTAAGTAATTCCTCACCGAACATTGTCAATAGGTTCTTGGAAATTGCAATTTCACCAACTTGATCATAGGCTAATTGATATAAGCAAGAGTTACATTCCCGTGGCATATTTCTACGCAGAAGAACATCACCAAACTTCTAAATAAATATCCACAACATTTAATAATTTCAATATTAAATATTGAAATACATGTGAGCTATACATACATTTAAGAAAGATGAATAAAAAATACATAAGATGATTATTTACTCAATTCTTCATGAATCAGTGAGTGATGGCGGTTGTGGTGGTGATGGGTTAAATCAAGGAATAAATGTCTGCAAAACAAAAATTAGGACCATCTCTGACTACCTTGCAGTTAAAAAAACAATCAGTAATAGCAAACCATCATTTATTGTTGTGCATTTGTATGATTATCATAGACCTGATGAATTTTTATTGGACATCAATTTGTATTTATTCATTCCTCAACCCACTTATTCCATCTCAAGGTCACGGGTGGTCAGAGCCTATCCTGGCAGCTCACGGTATAAAGTAAGAACCAGCCCTGGATAGGATGCTGTCCCGTGGGTCATTCACACACACCCACAGTCACTCATTGTGGTACTATGTATGCACGCCAGTTCATCCAATAGGCACAGCATTAAGATGTGTGGCAGGAAACTGGACCATCACAGAAAATCCACATAGACATGAGGAGAACATGCAAACTCTATATAAGATAGTGACCCCGGCAGGAAAGTTATTATTTTTTTCTTATCAGTGTTATAACAAAGCGACATTGAATGGAGCAGTCTTATGTGAGGACCTGCTGTATATGTATTACATTTTTTCCTAAAAAGAAAACTTAGTTAATAAATACATTCACAAGACCTTGCAGGTACTTCTTATAAACTGTAGAAATAAGTCTGGACTTCTGAACCAGGTTTTGGTTAAAGTGCCTATGGGCACTGCTAATGTCTTTGTCTATTTTCCTTGCATGTTCTTTGCCAGCCAGCCTGAGTCCAGGGAAGAAAGGCCTCTGATCACTGATTTGATGTGGTGTGGTGTGGTGAGGGTACACTCCTGACAGAATGGGCACCACACTTAGTGCTGGGCCAGGTCCTGTTCCACGTGTCCTCACTTTAGTTACTGAATTGTGGAGACATGTGGAAAGTTCCATGGGGAGGAAGGAGGGGTAGGTAGCAGGAGTTGGCCAGAGTGGTGGTGACAGAGTTGCATAAGGTGGGCGAAGAAGGCCAGGTAGCAACCATACTCGGTCTGACGTGGAGGTTTGGGGGATTTTAGCAGTCAGCATAGCCATTCTGCTGTCTCACCTCTGAGTGTCAACCCTGAGAGTCACTTATGGGGCCTCTACTTGCTGACTTGTGTATGTGCCCATGCCCATGTCATCCTTTCCACCTGGAGCATCCTTTCCTGATCCCCACTTTTCCTGATTCCTCTGTTTCTCCCACCTTCAAGGCTGACTGACACGCTGTATGCATCTTTCCTTGCTCCTGGCTGCAAGTACTCGCCCTCTGCTTTCTGAAGCTTATCTGTACCTGGGTTTCCACATTTATCTCTTTCTACATGGGCTTATTGCTCTTTTTCCTTGTCTTATCTCCCCTGCTAAAGACTTTAATGGCATGCTGATAAGACCAGAGTCATTCATCTTTGTATCTCATCTACTACAGTGAAGGGAATTTCCAGGACTCCAGCAGTGTTGAAAATTATTTGTTTAAAAAAAACATAAAAAGCAGAATGAATATTTATCAAATTGAATGTTTGGTCTACTCCAAGTATGGTAATACTTATCAATCCAGTGATCTTAGAAGATTTTGTCACTGCAACACTATCAAATTGCTGTTCCTTTAGCAAAGGGGGGAGGCTTTTTCTTTATTTTTAATTTTAAATATGTGGAGTACAATTCAGGGTAAGGTAAACACATGTTCGTTATACAGGTAACCTTGTTGATGAGGTGTGTCCCCCTCTCCCCCGGCAGTTTCCCACTACTGCCAATCCCTTTCTTATAGTATTAATGATAGTTGTTCAAGGTCACTTGTGAGTGAGAACATGTGATACTCGGTTCTTTGTTTCTGTGATAGATCACTCAGTATTATAGCCTCTAAGTCCAACCAAGTTCCCGTGAAGTTCATAATTTTGTCCTTCCTTTTGTAATATTCCATCGTGTATATGCACCACGTTTTAAAAATCCAGTCCTCTTTTGATGGGCAGCACAGTTGGAGGAGGCTTTTTTATTTATTTATTTATTTATTTTTGAGTTGGAGTCTCACTCTGTCACCCAGACTGGAGTGCAGTGGCAGCTCCCGGCCACCGCAGCCTCGACCTGCCGGGCTCCGGCGATCCTTCTGCCTCAGCCTTCTGAGTAGCCGGAATTAGAGGCATGCGCCACCACGCCCGGCTAATATTTTGATTTATTGTAGAGATGAGGTCTCGCCAATTTGGGCAGGCGGGTCTCGAACCCGCGGGCTCAGGCAATCCACTCACTTCAGCCTCCCAAAGGTGCGGGATTACAGGCTGAGCCACCGAGCCCGGCTGGAGGAGGCTTTTTAAAGGGCAATTTTGGAGTGGGGTGGGGGTATGGAGGCAGCTCAGGGGTGCATAGAGCCAAGGGATGGAAGAGTCCTTCACAGCAGTGGGTACAAGTCCCTGTCACCAGGAAATAAACAGTAGTATTCCTGTTCTCCAGGTCAGTGCAGGAAGCTTAGCAAGGAGTCAGAGACTGTAATTCTCTCAGTTTGCAGTATAGGTGGATTTTCATAAATGTCTTTCCTTAGCTGTGTCTCTAGCTTGCTTATTATTTTCCACGAGAACTTTTCATGCTTTTCAGCCAGTCTCCTTGTCTTTCCTCCTCCCCTTTCTCCATCAGCTAGGAGACCTTAAACATGGGAAGACAGTTGTCACACTTGAGATTCTTCTGACTGGGATTCTTTAAAATTTGGTCTTGCTTGTTCAATGTATGTTTCTCACATCTCTGTTATCCTTTGTTCCAATTTTAGCAGCTATTTTAGAGTTAGAAGTCTAAGAACATTTGCCTTGTTTGGCCCCATTCCATCTTTTATCGCAGAGGTCAACAAACTGTGGCCCACGGGCCAATCACTGGCTGTTTCTGTAAAAAGAGTTTTATTGGGATTAGTTTACAAAATCGCCATGCAAGGGTAGAATTAAAGAGTTTTGACAAAGACTATATGGCCCTCAAAACCTAAAATATTTACCATGTGGCTCCTTTTAAAAAAAATGTGCGGATCCCTGTTGTAGTATGTCAAACTGCCACCCCAGTTTCTTTTCCCTAATCATATTTTCTTCTCTCTTGGTTCTTCCATGGTGTTCATGTCATGACATATATCCAATCACTCTGGAAACCTGCCCTCACTGAGTTTCAGCCTTTTGCTCCTCCTGTCTTGGTGGAGCTGGGGGTGGAGAGGGAGCCAGTGTTGATCCATTGTTACTGTTTAAGGAACGAGGCACTAAGTGAAGTGCTTTCCTTGCTCAGTCTCTCTGCAACTTACATGTAGAGAATGGTGCCATACTCATTTTATTGAGGGAAATGAAGCACGAAGCGGTTTAATAATTTGTCCCATGTCTCATAACTGGCAGGCGCCAAAGCCTGGGTATGAGCTGAGGTCTGTCTGACTCCAGAGAGCAGCCAGTTTCCGCCTCTGCTGTGCTGCTGCTTCATCAAAACCAAGCCAGGCCTTGAGGCTCACGGGCTTTTGTTCAGGCTGGGCCTTACTTGATCTTTCTGGCGCAATTTGAACTTACACTGTTTCTGTTCGGCTGCTCTACTTCTTCCATCTGGAGAGTTCGAAGTTCCTTCGCAGCAACTTTTCATCCTTCATACTCCTTTTGCATCTTTGAGACTCTTCATTTCACCCCTCTCTTCTGTAGAGATCTAATCTATAGTCAAACCTTGAAGTGCCAAATTTACGCCGAAGTCTTCGAATCTGTAACCTGCTTTTATGTTTCTTTATTTTCTGAGTAGGAGTCTCACCGTCGCCCAGGCAAGAGTGCAGTGGCATGCTCACGGCCACTATAGCCTTGACCTGCTGGGCTCAGGCAATCCTTCTGCCTCAGCCTTCCAAGGAACTGAAACCACAGATGCGGACCACCATGCCCGGCTACTTTTTTGATTTATTGTAGAGACGAGATCTCTCCGAGTTGCCCAGGCTAGTATCGAATCTCTGGACTCAGGCAATCCTCTCGCCTCTGCATCTCAAAGTGCTGGAATTTGCCAAAGCTCTACTCCATCTTTCTAATTTCTTTCTTTCTTTCTTTTTTTTTTTTTTGAGTTGGAGTCTCACTCGGTCGCCCAGACT
>NW_007030341.1:0-15595 GCF_000164805.1 Carlito syrichta | reverse complement strand
TCGAACCCATGGGCTCAGGCAATCCACTCACCTCGGCCTCCCAAAGTGCTGGGATTACAGGCTGAGCCAGCGAGCCTGGCTATCTTTCTAATTTCTTACAGGACTCCTATCAAGCATTCCCTTGATATCTCAAATTCCTAGTCTTCCCAGGATCAGTTTTCCCTGGTTCATCTCTGTATGAGAGCGGTCTGTCATTGTTGCACTTGTTTTGAATGTGCATCTAACATGGGCCACGCTGTGGCCCATGCTCCACTACTAGTTGCTGGAGACCAGTATTTTCCCAACTGGGTGCATGCTGTTATAGTTGTGATTTTCACTCCCCAGGGCTTCCATTCACAGCACCATGGTCCTTCCAGTCTCTAAGATTCAGACGATAATGGTCATGTTTCCCCTTGTCCTCCTCTTTCACCTCCTATAGCTTGTGTCTGTGTCATCATATGTGTTGCCTCTTGGGTACAAGTCCCTGTCACCAGGAAATAAGGCAGTGTGTGCCATTCCTGCCATTCCAACTCCTGGCCAGTCTTTGCAATACTCTTTGCTTAGATTGGTATAATAGCTTCTTTTATTACTATCTTTTGTGTTCTGGGCTGGTAATGACACACTTGCCTTGTGCTACTCTCTCTTGACCAGAATATGCCTCAGAAGCCTTCTGCTATGGTCTAGATGAATCCCTCCAAAACTTATGTTGAAACCTAATCCCCATCGTGGTGGTATTGAGATGTGGGACCTTTTGGGAAGTGATTGAGAATGAGGGCTCTAGCCAGGCTCGGTGGCTCAGCCTGTAATCCCGCACTTTGGGAGGCTGAGGTGAGTGGAGTGCCTGAGCCTGCAGGTTTGAGACCTGCCTGGGCAATGTGGCGAGACATCATCTCTACAATAAATAAAAAGATTAGCCGGGTGTGGTAGCGCGCACCTGTAGTTCCAGTTATTTGGAAAGCGACAGAGTGAAACTCCAACTCAAAAAAAAAAAAAAAAATCATGGTAGCGGGTATCTATAATTCCGGCCACTCGGAAGGCTGAGGCGGAAGGATCGCCGGAGCCCAGCAGGTCAAGGCTGCGGTGGCTGGGAGCAGCCACTGCACTCCAGTCTGGGCGACAGAGTGAGACTCCAACTCCAAAAAATAAAAAAAAAAGAATGGGGGCTCTGCACCCATGAATGGGGTTAGAGTCCATATAGAAGAGGGTGAAGGGAACTTCCTTCCCCTTCCACCATATGAGGGTGCAGTGACAGGACACCATCTTAGAAGAAGAGAGCAAGCTCTTACCTGTTACCAAATTTGCTGATGCCTTGATCTTGGACTTCTCAGCCTCCAGAACTATGAGAGAGACATTTCTATTATTTAAAAATTACCCAATCTAAGGTATTTTGTTATAGCAGCTCAACTAGGCTAAGAGACCTTCTCAGCACAGGTTGTGATGGCACTGCAGTCCCTCCCTTCTCTCATTTATTTTATGGAGTTATGGTGAAATAACTTTCCTAATTTATATTATTTTCTGCTTAAAAGCCCACTGGCTCCTTACTGACTAACACATTACAAACAAATGTCCAGAGAAGCCTACAAAGCCTGTCTTTATGTGGCTTCCAGTTTTTCTTGCTAGCATTGTTGCCTACTCTGTATCCTCTAAGTTCCAGCCATCAGGCAATTCAGGGGTCCCAGTAACAGGTCCTTTACTTCTCACCTTTATGCTATTACTTCTTTCTAGAATGCTTTTTCCATTTTGCAAAGCCTCTTTAAATTGCTGTTTCTTCTGCAGTGTCTTTGATTCCAGGCTAATGTGAATTTTCTCCCCTCTGAGTCTCCATATTAGTTTGTTGGAAACTTTCTCATGGAACCTGACACTTATATGTGCTGTGGTGACTGATGCATTTGTCTTGCTGTCTGTTGCCTGCACTGCTGACACACCAAAGCAGAAACTCTTCTCTGCTTAACTAACATTTAAGATATTTAAAATACCTGTTAAGTATTTGTTGAATTATTTTGAAAGGGAGTAGAGGAGAAAAGTCATATGGTTGGCCATGACATTTAACAGGCTTCTCATTCCAATATCCCTAATATACTGTCGATTAAGTGGTACTGAGCTCTTTAAAATATGCCTTTGGCAACAATTATTTTAAGTTAAGATTTTGTTGTCTTCAGCCAAATTCCCAACACTGAACCGTTCAGTATGATGGAACACAAAGAACCGAGAAATAACTCTCATGACTTGTGATGCCCTGTTTTGGCCACTAACTTAGTGCTATGGCATTGAACTTGCCCCTTGCCCCTTGGCCTTTCTGGGCTTCAGTTTTCTTATCTGTAAAATGAGTCTAGATGAATATCCTTCTCAGGTAGAGCAGCAGTACTGGGGGTGATTTTACCCCTCAGAGACATTTGGCAACATCTGAAGACAGTTTTAGTTGTCACTACTTGGGGTGGAGAGGTGTGCTACTAGGCCAGGAATGCTTTTAGACATCCTCATTGCACAGGACAGTTACCACAACAAAGAATTATCTGGTCCAAACTGTGATTAGTTAGTGTGAGAGAGAGAAAGTCTAAGGTAGAGCATACTATGACTTAAAATCTTAATTAATTGAATGACTATCATAAACTTGATATTTAAATTATAATTTAATTTAGTAGGAAACTTATTCTTTTTTCAAAAGGCGTTCTGAGATTCAGAATGTTTCATTTTGTGAGTGTTTAAGCAAGTGGAAATAATTAACATGATTATGGAGACTTAAAATGTGTATAATTTAAAATCATATCCATCTTCATCATTCCGGATCAGTTAATTTCCCAAGTTTCTATCTTACTTAGAACATTTGAAATAACTTGCATGGAGGAAGTTCAGAAGAAATGGAAATCATGTACATGTGGAATGAACATGGGCTTCAAGTAGCCAGATGGATGAAAAGTGAAACCCTTTTTCCCGCTTAGTTCTCTTCTCTACACATCGCATTTACAGGTGCTGTCTGGGGTAGTTCCTCTGGCTTATTGAGGCTGGAACCTGGTTGGTTTGAAGGCAAGATTATTTGTCATTCCTTGGGACCAGCAAATGTACCCAGTTGGTAGTATTTTGTAGTTTGGAGAGTTTGTCTTGTTAAGAAACACCGGAGCCAACCAAAGAAATAAAACTGGTAAAGAAAGAGCATTCCTGGTTAAGTATCGCATACAAAGGCGGACCTCATAACAGGTATGGCTCTTGTTTGGAATGCTAACACGATTGTAGACACCAAGGGTTGTCTTTTACCATGGATATGGTTGAAGCAAGTTGGGAAAACAAGATAGTTTACACTTGCTTCTTCCCTTCCGCCATCCTTCTTTCCGCAGGTGAGCTTTGGAAAGCTACCAAGTAAAAGAGAAACTATTAGCCCAGAACCTCATTCTGTGAACTTAGTACAAAGTTGGCATCATTGCAATGACTGGCAAAAATACAAAATTAACTAAAATATATTGACTGGGCACAGTGGTTCATGCCTGTAATCTCAGTACTTTAGGAGGCTGAGGTGGCAGGATTATTGAACCCAGGAGTTTGAGACCATCCTAGGCAACATAGCAAGACCTCTTCTATACAAAAAATAAAAATATTAGCCAGGAGTGGTGGCAGGTACCTGTAGTCCCAGCTACTTGGGAGGCTGAGGAAGGAGGATCGCTTGAGCCCAGGAATTTGAGGCTGCAGTGAGCTGTGATTGTGCCACTGCGTTCCAGCCTGGACAACAGAGTGAGACACCAACTCAAAACATAAAATTTTTAAAAAAATTGGAAGAGTGAAAAGTATTAGATGATTTAGTGTTCCCACTGATCTATACTGCAGTGCTATTAACTGATGGTGATGAGAAGCTATCGAGTGATGAGCAAGCTATTGACGTCACGATTTCCTGACAGAATCCCTATAGCATTTTCTTCTTTGCTGGCCTATGAGTTGGGGATGACATAGAGCTGCAGGTGACAGAAAGCCTAACTAGGGCAACTTAGCCACATGGCCTGGCTAGCCACATGGAAGGTTTTTTTCCTGATATGAATCCAGAGAAAGACAGTCTACAATCCTGTCAGGGACCTATGCTCTATAGCTTTTGCTTCTCTGTGCTTAGTATCATGTGAGTTTCATGTTCATGCTCATAGGATAGTTGTTTCAGCATCCTGCTTGCCTGGCAGAAAGAAAAGAGAAGGTTGGGTCCAGGCTCATCTTATGTGTTATTGGCCACCTCTGCTTCATGTGGCCACCTCTAGTCACAAGGGACTCTGAGAATCAGCAGCCTTAACCAGGCATGTTGCTTTCCTGCCAGAATTGGAGTTTCAATGGCAAGGAATAAGGGACCACAGATCTTGGGGAGGCAACAGGAATGTCTGTCACTTAGAGCTTTTGCCTTTCACCCAACAGACATTCTTAGGGATTGTAAACTCATTCCTTTGATGGCTAAGGAGAAGTAGAACAGGGCAAGTAAGGTTACCCTTGTCAGGTTATGTTTTATTGCTGTTTTTCCCCTTTTGCTGCTGGGATGAAAGTTATTTCCAGGGTTATGATTCCTTTTTGTTGTTAGAGAGACATTAAAACTGCCCTCTGGTGTGTGTGGCATTGTTGTGCTATTTGACTTCCCTGAAAGGACTTAGATGTTCACGTCCCACTCTGGGCATACATCTGACTAAAAGGCTCTTTAATGCTGCTGCCTCTTTTTAATCTGGGAAGAGGGGCACAAGCTCTTTTTTGCTTTCATGCTTCTCAAGAGTATGAGGAGATGCTCTGTGAGGGAGAGATGATCTGGCTGTTCAGGTCATCCCTGTTTCTGGAATTTTCTACCCCTGGATGCGTGGTGCAGAGTGGCAGTCCTGTAGAAACTGGTAAATGGTAATGGTGAGGTGTGTGCACACATGCTTGCCCATGCTGATATATGTTTCATTGTTCTGAGTACAGAAGGTTTGCAAGCAACATAGTAAGAAGTTAACAAGCTGTGTTTATCTACAACCCTTCTCAACTGCCTGTGAAAGTCAGAACTATAGCACCCCATCTTGCTGTATCCCTCGCCTGCCCTTTGCAAGATCTGGTAAACTCTTTTGGGCTTGCTTTTTAAATTTTTATTAAAAGGTCCTTCTGTAGGCTTTGAAGACATCTGGGCTGCTTTTAATCCATTCCTTTTAAGCTCTTATTGTACTTGGTTGCTGATTTTTCCTTCTTAAATCAATTTTCCCTTTTCTCAAGTGTTTGACACTTAGCTGAGTGAGGCTGTCAAAATGTTTTACTTCTACATTAGCATAGTCTGTCTTAGCTCAGTATTGTGTGTGTTTGTGGTGGTTTTTTGTTTAATCTACTGAGGCACAGATTAACAGCCAGAACTCCCCCTCTGTCCCTCACACATCTCCCATACAGAACACATATATAACAAAATCAGTTTCAAAGAGCATTCTTGATATTTCATAGCGCTGAAGAGGACGGGCTTCCGGCCTCACAGACTGGAGGTGGTATGCTTCTGACTGAGGGTTGCCATGGCAATGTGTGGAGGATAACTAAACCTGGGTAGGGAGGGAGGGGCCTGGGGGAAAGGACCTGGCTGATAGACCCCTGTTCAGCCCCTCAACAACGTCTTATTTCTTACCACACTCTTGAGGTTGGCATTTGATTCTCCAAAAGCACAATGGAAGTGCCCGTGTAGAGACAGCTTTGTTGGCTGTGCCCACGTCTAGGCTGTTTGCTCATGTCTTTCTTTCTCATTCCAGCATCAGGTGCAAAAGCCCTCTCTTCCTGATTCTCTTATTCTCTGCTTAGTGCTATGTTGGATATGAAGGGGGCCTAATAAAGAAAATTCAGATATATGAAGGTATCACTGACTTTAAAATACTGGAGATAAAAGGAGTATTACTTAGAGTTGTTTTCTTTCTTTTTGGAAATAAGCTATAGCTTTGAAATAGCCTTATTGTGTGGCAGTGGCATTTGTACGATGATCCCTATCATTTCTTAGGTATCTGCCATGTCCTAGAGACTTGTCATGTGTTGTCTTATTAGATTCTCATGATAATCCCCAAATGTGTATAATTATTATTCTCAGTGTACAGATGCAAAAAATGAGGATCAGGGAGGTTCGTTACTTGCCCAAGATCAAATTAATACTAAGTGACAGGAATTATACCCAGAGTTTTTCTCAGTCAAGCACCATGAACAGTCCTGACATATACTAGGCACATAGCAAGTATGTTGCATGAATGGATTCAGTTGTTACTGTGATGTCCTCAGAGGACCGTGAATACTGATATTGATCTATAATTCAACATGTCCTCTAATTAGAAACGCAGACAATAGGTGTCTAAATGTAGCTGTTCCTGTTAGTTTATATGTCTGTCTGGAATGCCTGGTCAACACTGGTCAGTTTATCCTTCAGATTCTTTACAAACAGCACATGTCAACTTTGAACCTTCGTTGGAATACAAAAAATTGGAATTGGCATTCCGTTCTTTTTATTAATGAGGCTGTACTCCTATGTGAAGCCTATGTACATAACTCCAATTAATAAACTCATGGAATTTTATTGGAGAACTTGATAGAGTGATGCTGGAATTTATTTAGAAAAGTTAACATGCAAAAATAACTTAGAATTTGGACCAAGATTGGTGAGAAGAATATAATCAGAATTACAATGAAGTTTAAATAGAAGACATTTAATTAAAACAGAATGGCACAAAGATTGATCAGTGAAATAAAATAGACCAAAAACAGCCCCCCTATGTATCTATAAAAACTGGTCAGATTATAAGGCAGGTCTTCTAATCTAGAAAAAAATTTATTATTAATACATTATTATTTATAACATGCTTGTTGTATCAGAAGCACAATATATGTGAAAGTTCAAAGCAAAAGTCACTCCTTTATTCCCCAATATATACCTATAGATATGCACACTTTTTGAGAGAGAGGCAGCATGGTGTATTGGTTAAGAATGTTGGTGCTAATGTAAGACGACCTGGTTTCAAATCCTGCCTGTGTGACTTTGGACGCATCATTTAACCTCTCTGTGCCACAGTTTTTTCATCTTTAAAATAGTGTTGGTAATAGTACTTATAGGGTATTGCGAGGATCAAATGAGAGAATACATGTAAATCACTTAGATAAGACCTGGCACATTATGAATGTTCAACAAAAGTTAGCCTTTAAAATTGTAAAATCATAACAATCATGTTTTGCAACTAACTGATCACTTAGCAATATATTGTAGGCATCTACTGTCGGTGTATACTAATATACATGTGTCTGTTTCATTCTTTCTAATGGCTATACACTGTTCCATTATATCAATTTGACAAGATTCCTCCTTGGTATACCAAAGACTACCCTCAGGCTTCATGAGTTGCTAGAAGGACTCAGAAAAGCTGTTATACTCATAGTTATGGTACATTATAGTGAAACAATATAGATTCAAATTATCAAAGGAAAAAGGCACGTGGTGCATGGGGGTGCAGTCAAGAGACACTAAGTACAAGCTTCTAATTCCTCTATTGGAGTCACCTGGGTATCCTTAATTCTCCTAGCAATGATGTATGACAACATGTGCAAAGTGTTGCCAAGCAGGTAAGCTCACCTGAGTCTTGGTGTCTAGGGTTTTTATTGGGGTTCAGTTATATAGGTAGACAGTGCCTGGATGACTGACCTCAGCTAATCACACTACAGCCCTTAAAAGCAAAAATGGGTGTCAACCATATATATCATTGTTAGCATAAACTGGTAAAACAGGTTCTGCTTAGCTCAAGGCCTCAGATATACAAAAACACTCTTATTAGGCAGAATATTCCAAGAGCCCATAGCCCATCTCTCAGCTGCTTTCAAGGGCCAATTTTGAAGGCAGTTTATTCTATGGGATTGTGCAGGGTTTGAACAATACAGGTCTGCTGATTGTATTGTATAATCCTATCCCACACTGAGAGGCATTTAGGAATTTTCTAGTATTTTGCTATTGTGAACAATGCTTCAAGAAGTAGATATAAACAGTTTGTCATGTGAACTTCTCTAAGAGTTTCTATAGATAGATTTATAAAACTTAGATTGTTGATTCAAAGATCCTCTAAGTTTCAATTTTTCAGTTTTTGTAATATTGCTTCCAAGAAGGGTTTCTCCCATTTCTACTAAAATCAGAGCTGATATTTCCCCACATCCTCTCCAATGTAATGTAGAATAAACCTTTGTCATCTTCTGTAATCTGATAGAATGACATCTTATTACTTTAAGTTGCAATTCATTGTAATTAGAGAGATGGTACATTTTTTAGATATGTACTGATCATTTTTCTTCTTTGAGTTGAAGAGTGGTATTTCAAATTTGAAGAATAAAGGGGTTTAGTAAACAGTTTGGGGGCAACTGATTAAATTTCTTTGAAAAAGTACGTTTATATTTCTCCTCATACTCTAAACATTTCATATGAATTACTTTTTTCTGTAAAGAACCAAGCAGTAAATATTTTAGTTTCTGTGGGTCATGTATTGTCTATTGCATATCCATCTTTTTTCCTTACCAAACAGTTCATAGACCATAAAAAAATGTGGCTGGCCATGGTTTGCTGATTGGTTATTTAAATAATGAAATGTAAAAAATAAGTCATCTGGTTCTTATATGGTTTCTACCTGATATTATTAGCATGAGAATGTTTTATGTTAAGTAAAACCCAAATATATACTTGCAGTAAGATGTTCTCTTATATTCCAGTTCAGGCTTATAAGCAATAAAGGAAGTCAACATAAGGCAAGCTATGTACCAAAAAGAAAAGTCTGATAATTTTAAGAAAATGAGCTGGGCTCTGTGGCTCAGCCTGTAATCCGGCGCTTTGGGAGGCTGAGGTGAGTGGATTGCCTGAGCCCGCAGGTTTGAGACCCGCCTGGGCAACTTGGCGAGACCTTATCTCTACAATAAACCAAAAAAATTAGCCGGGTGTGGTAGCGCGCACCAGTAGTTCTGGCTACTTGGAAGGTTGAGGTGGAAGGATCTCTGGAGCCCAGCAAGTCAAGGCTGCGGTGGCCGGGAGTGGCTACTGCACTCCAGTCTGGGTGACAGAGTGAGACTCCAACTCAAAAAAAAAAAAAAAAAAAGAAGAAGATTTAATTATTTAGTCCCAAACATCCATAGATAGAATGCAAAAAGAAAGTGGTGAACTAGATATTTGTAAAGTACATCCATAAGGGATAAAATTTAAAAATTTAGCAATTTTTTTTTTGAGCTGGTGTCTCACTCTGTCGCCGGTGTTACAGGCACGTGCTACCACGCCCGGCTGATTTTTTGATTTATTGTAGAGATGAGGTCTCGCTGCCCAGGCGGGTCTCGAACCTGCGGGTTCAGGCAATCCACTCACCTCAGCCTCCCAAAGGCGCGGGATTACAGGCTGAGCCACCGAGCCCGGCTCCTGTAAGTTTTAATACACTCATGTCTTTCCCTGCTAGCCCTCCAGGTGACTTCTTTGAAATAGGTAAACATAACGCACAAGCCTTCTCAGATTTGGGGTTACCGTGTTACAATTTGTTATAACGGCAATAGGAAACCCACACACTCACATACTGGAAGTGAGCTGGAGAGACAGGATATCATCACAGTGGGACGATTGGTGGAGGGAGGTGCTGCCTCCCCCATCCAACAGACTCTACAGACTTGCCCGATTGCACAAATTGAGGCCTAATTTTGTCTTGTGTCATAGTCCTTTTTGTACCTGTTGTGTCACTATTCAAGGAATGACATATGAAATGGTCTATATTTTCAATAGGCAATATTTTCAGCCATTCATAACCTACTCAGATTTTGAGCTAAAGTTAGCACCAGCAAAGCCACATCTCATATAAAGGAAAAGAAGAAAAAGTCAGAATCACTATTTGGGTATCTCTGCTTCCAGCCTCCTGATCTCTCCAAATGCCTGTTTGCCTATTGTGCTCCCTGATTCTGATCAGAACTGCATGTGACTTGTTATCCACAAATCCACTCCTCTCCCTGATTGAAGGCAAAAAATATGTGTGTGCATTAAGAAACGGCTCTATGTAGTTTTGGGCAGAGAAAAGACTAGTGACTGACTCTGGGTAGTGTGGGGTTAAGGGTGATTTCTATTTTCTTGACTATTCTCTTTAGTTTACTTTTGGCAATGAAGGTGTATTGATTTCTTTGAGTATAGCAGTGCTTTTTTTTTTTCTTTAAAGAAGAGATGAGAAATTTTTATGTGCACTTGATGCTTCTTTCTAGGTAATTTTACTACCTGATCATAGTTTTCAGCAGTGAGCATTTCTTCAGTGTTAACGGAACACAAGTATCTATTTCAAGTCCTGCCTTTATGTGTTGGCTCCAAATTATAGAGGAAGGAAGTTGAAGGGCCTGGAAGTTCTTGTTCCTGAGCATTCATGAAAATTACATATAGACTAGGAATCGCCTTTCATCTTCAATCAGTGATTTCCTTCTTCTAATGTCTGAATAGCGATTAAGAAACTCTAGTTGTGAGGTAAAATGTTTCTGTGTGTTCACTGGTAGGAACAAGTAAGGCACCTTACTTGTCGATTATATTTCTTGGTTTTGTTTTGTTTTTTTTTTTTTTGAGTTGGAGTCTCGCTCTGTCACCCAGACTGGAGTGCAGTGGCCGCTCCTGGCCACCACAGCCTCGACTTGCTGGGCTCCGGCGATCCTTCCACCTCAGCCTTCCCAGTAGCTGGAATTACAGGCATGTGCTACCACAACCGGCTGATTTTTTGATTTATTGTAGAGATGAGGTCTCGCTGCCCAGGCGGGTCTCAAACCCGCGGGCTCAGGCAATCCACTCACCTCAGCCTCCCAAAGGCGCGGGATTACAGGCTGAGCCACTGAGCCCGGCTTATTTCTTGGTTTTAAATGATTTTTTTCTTTGCTGTAAAAGTGTATCGTGGAGTAATGCAAAAGAGCACTAAACTCAGAGTCAGAAGGCTGGAATTTTTGCTATCAAGCTGTTGCTAACTGAACCTTGTAATACTTACTTTACCTTGGGTCCCATATACCTATATCCCTTTTAACAAAATAAGGGAGTTTGGAATTGTGAACTTTCTGGTTTATCCCATGTCTAATATTCTAGAATTATGCATATATTCTAGTCCTTGGATGTGAGTGCTACTTGATAAAGTATAAATGGAAGTTGTAAGACTAAGTCTGATTTTGGATACGTAGACTTAGTGGAGTAGCTACATTCAGAATTTGTCTGAGGTCTGCATTGTTATGTAAGGAAAAAAACACAAACATACACAAAGCCAGTGCTGATGAGGAAAAGAAGTTTCTGTCCCTCTTTTTCTCTTTTTCTTCTGTTCTCTTCACCATCATTAGAAAACTTCAGAATAGAGGGAAAATGTCACAGGAAGGAAGCACTGTGCTGTCCACTGAAAATCCTTAGGAAATTGATGGGGCTTGGGTCAGAGGTGAGAGAATATTCCTTGCTCATTTGTTTGTTTTTGACACCTTTTCTCTTCTTACTATGGTAAGAAGTGGATATTTTATTTAATATATAAAGGGTAAGCTCTGTGCTTCCATGCAATAGCATCTCATTCAGCAGGCAGATCGGAAGTTTCTCAATACTGGAGAAAACAGCTTGACTTAATGTAACTGAAATCAACATATGCCCTAATTTAAGTATAATCAGTCTGTGCTGCATTTGTGTTTTTCTTCTCATAATACCTTCTGCCGGGGAATTTAATTCAATGGTATTAGGAGAAACCCATATCACTCGCCCAGTAGAGGATAACCAGACCTTTTGGTGTACACTGAAGCCAAATGCTTCAATATCACTCAGTTTCACCATGGTGTTTTGGTTATGCAAAGAGATAGCCTTTGCTGTAATTTAGCAAAAAAGATCTTCTTGACACGTTTCTGTGCAGCAGTTGGCATCCTCTCTGTACAGGTGTGAAACCACTGATCCTCTGCTGTGGAATGGGAACAGAGGCAATATAGGGACAGTAAATAAATGTCCATACAGTTGTAAAACATGTTATCACCTCCCCAGAAGTTTTCTGATGCCCATTTGCACTCTGTCCGTACCCTCAACTCCAGAACCACAGATCTGTTTCCTGTTTCTATAGATTTGCCTTGTATGGAAATTTCATATAAATAGAACCATGCAGCATATAGTATTTTGTGTTTTGCTCCTTTTTCTATTAGCATAATGAATTTTTGAATTTCATTCATATTGTAGCGAATATTAGTAGTTTGTTCTTCATTGTTGAATAGTACTCCATTGTATAGATATGCCACATTTGGCTTATCTGTTTAGTTGATGGACTTTGTATTGCTTCCAACTTTGTATGGTTATGAATTATGCTGCTATGAATGTTTGCATACAAGCCTCTGTGTGGATGTATATTTTCATTTCTCTTGTATATATGCTTAGCAGTGAAATTGCTGGGTCAAATGGTAAGTCTTACATTTAACCTTTGGAGGAACTGTCAAACTGGTTTCCAAAATGACTGTACCATTTTACATTCCGATATGAGGGTATGAGGGTTCCGATATTTCTACAACACATACTAACACTTGTTATTGTCTGTCTTTTGGTCATATTGTTCTAATGGGTATGTAGCAGTAGCCATTTTAATTTGTATTTCCCTAATGACTAATATTATCATTTCACATGTTTACTAGTCATGTGTTTGTCTTCTTTGGTGACATGTTTATTTGAATTATTTGACTTTTTTTATTTTTTATTTTTTTTGGAGTTGGAGTCTTAACTCTGTTGCCCAGACGACTGCAGTGGCCGCTCCTGAGACAAGACTCACTATGTTGCCCAGGCTGGTCTCAAACTCTTGCTCAAGTGATTCTCCTGCCTTGGCCTCCCAAAGCACTGGGATTCAGACATGAGCCACTGAGCCCGGCCTGTTCTACTTTTTAGTAGTAGTTTTGGCTATTTTAGAATCCTTGCATTTTCATATAAATTTTAGAATCAATTTGTCAGTTTCTATAAAAATAGATAAAACCTGCTGAGGTTTGATAGTTATGTATTGAATTTATAGATCAATTTAGAGATAATTGCCATGTCATTGGATATGAACGTGGAATTTCTCCCTTTTTATCTAGATTTTTACTTTCAGCAATGTTTATCATTTCTGGTATACAAGCCTTGCACTTTTAAAAAATTAATTTTGTTCCTAAGTGTTTTATTTTTATTTTTTTTGAAGTTATAGTGAACAGGATTGTTTTCTTAATTTCATTTTTGGATGGTTTATTGCTAGTATATAGAAGTACAGTGAATATTTGCATATTGATTTTGTGTCCTGCAACCCTGCTAAACTTGTTTTTTAATTTAGTAGTTTGTTTAATGGATTATTTCTAAATAAAATCAGTTTTGCTTCCTTTTCAATCTGGGTGTCTTAATTGCTTTTTCTTGTCTTATTTCATTGGCAAGGTCCTTCAATGCAGAATGGAATAGGAGTGGCAAGAACACTTATTCTTGCTTAGTTTCTACTCTTGGCAGGGATGGGGACAGTTTTTCACTGTTAGGTATTATTTAGCTGCAGGCTTCTCGTAGATGTCATTTATAAAGCTGAAGACTATCTCTTTTATCTATGGTTTATGAGAGTTCTCTTTTTCATGAATAGGTATTGTCAAATGTGCTTTCTGCATCTATTGATATGATCATATGGTTTTTGTTCTTATTAATGTCGTGATATATAAGTTTGATTTTGGGGTGTTAAACCAAACTTGTATTCCTGTGGTAAATCTCACTTGGTCATCATGTATAATCTTGTTTATATGTTGCTGAATTTGATTTGCTAATATTTTGTTAAGAAATATTGGGTCAGCCAGGCTTGGTGGCTCAGCCTGTAATCCCATGCCTTTGGGAGGCTGAGGTGAGTGGATTGCCCGAGCCCATGGGTTTGAGACCTGCCTGGGCAGGCGAGACCTCATCTCTACAATAAATAAAAAAATTAGCCGGGTGTGGAAACACGTGCCTATAGTTCCAGCTACTTGGAAGGCTGAGTGGAAGGATTTATAATCATGAAGGACTTTGGTTTGTACTTTTTTTGGGGTGATGTTTGCCTAGCTTTGTTATTGGGGTAATACTGGCCTCAAAAAATTAGTTGGAAAGTACACCTTCTTCTTCTATTTTTTTTTTGAAAGAGATCATTTACAATTGGTGTTATGTCTTCTTTAAAAGTTTGGTAAAATTTATCAGAGGAACCATCTGGACCTGTTTTTTTTGTTGTTGTTGATATATTTTTAATTACAAATTTAGTTTCTTTGCATGTATAGACCTCATCATCACAGTTAAAGGTCTATCAGTTTTGTGAATTTCCAAATAACTGACTTTTCGGTTTATTGATTTTTTTAAATTGATATTTTTTTTTTTTTGAGTTGGAGTCTCACTCTCTTGCCCAGACTGGAGTGCAGTGGCTGCTCCCGGCCACCGCAGCCTCGACCTGCTGGGCTCCGGCAATCCTTCTGCCTCAGCCTTCCATGTAGCTGGAACTACAGGTGCGCGCTACCATGCCCGGCTAATTTTTGATTTATTGTAGAGATGAGGTCTCACCAAGTTGCCTGGGCTGGTCTCGAACCCGCTGGCTCAGGCAATCCATTCACCTCAGCCTCCCAAAACGCGGGATTACAGGTTGAGCCACCGAGCCCCGGCCAATGTGCTCTTTTTAAATAGTGGACCCTTTAATTACTAATTTAAGGACTTTTTTCTTTTCTAATATGGGCATTGAAAGCTATATATTTTCCTCCAAACACTGTTTTAGTGGCATACTATACATTTTGTTTTGTTATGTTTTTGTTTTCATTCAGTTCCAAATGTTTTCTAATTGTGATTTTCTTCTTTATCCTGTAGGTTATTTAGGAATTTTTTGTTTAATTTCCAAATAGTTGATGATTTCCCAAATGTATTTATGTTGTTGATTTCTAATTTAGTTTCATTGTGCTTGGAAAACTGACTTTTAATTGTTATTTTTAATTTATTGAGACTTGTTTTGTGGTCTTTTCTGGAGAATGTTTAAATGTGCATATGAAAATATGTCTTCTGCTGTTATTGTATGAAATGTTCTGTATATATTAGGTCATAATAACTGATAATGTTATTCAAGTGTTCCATATATTTAATAATTCTGTCTTGTTCTATTAATTATTGAGAAAAGGTATCACAATTTCCAAGTATAATTGTTGAATTATCTATTTTTCTTTTTAATTCTGTCAGTTTTGACTTCATATGTTTTGGAGATCTTTTGTTAGGTGCATATGTATATTTGTTATATCTTCCTTATGTGTTGATCCTTTTTTATTATGAAATGTCCCTCTTTATTTTTAATAATAGTCCCTACCTTAAGGTCTATTTTGTCTGATATAAAGATAGCCACTCCAGCTCTCTTATGGTTACTGTTTGCATGGTACTCTTTTTTCATCCTTTTATTTTTGACCTAATTGTACATTTGAACTAAAAGTGTGTCTCTAAGTAGATAGCATATAGTTGAAGCCTGCTTTTAAAATGTAGTCTATCTCTTCTTTTGTGTATAGTGTTTAGTTTATTCATTTATTATAATTATGATATGATTGGTTTCACATCTGTCTTTTGCCATTTGTTATCTGTCTCATATACTTATATAATATATATATATTATATATATATATATATATATATATTTTTTTTTTTTTTTTTTTATATATA
>NW_007030340.1:0-782 GCF_000164805.1 Carlito syrichta | reverse complement strand
AAATTAATTAAAACACATAGTTGTGAATATACTATAAAATTATTTGTTAGAATCATATGGAAGCCCAAATCACTCATAATGCACACTTTGTAAACTTCTTGAAGAGCTGTAGCACTATAACTAGCATTGTGATTGCCTGAAAGGGAGACGAGAAAGGGACAGAATATCTGAAGAGATAATAGCTAAGAATATTTCTGGACTGCTGAAGTCATAAAACCATATAATGACAAATAACAAAATTAAAAATCAAACCACATCTATTCAGACTCTTATAGTACAACTGGTAGAAATTAAAGATTAAAAATTAAGAGAAATTATATACACTATTTACTTTTCTCTCAAACTTCTCAAAAGAAAAGTTGCTGGAAATCAATGAAATGGTATATTCCTCATTTTAAATTTCAACCATTATTTATCAGGTAAAAATGTTCTTTAAAAAATAGGATGAATTGACATTATTAAACAATAAAATATGAGATGGTGTCTCTACAAGAGCTAATATTTGAAATTATTAAAGTGATTTTTTTTTTCCAGGCAATAGAAAAATCAATATGGCAACTTGGAGATGTTTAGAGGAAGAGGAACATTGAAAAGAGTAAATCTTATTGGAAATCAAATTGAAATTTTAATTCAAATCTCACTGTATAAAATCACACTATAAAAATTTAAAGTATATGTCTGAGTAATGTAAATCCAAAGACATGAATAATGTTAATATTTTTCCATTTTCAATTTCTTTATGAAACATATAAAAGCATTAAGTGATATCAATCTTTGACAAG
>NW_007030339.1:0-822 GCF_000164805.1 Carlito syrichta | reverse complement strand
ACTATAAAATAATGATATATATATTAGAATGTAATATGGATAATACACACAAACTATATATACACATATGTAAAGATACAAATTATGATATATTTTATAGTATATTATAAACAGCATTATTTTTCAAGAAGGACTGTGTGTTCAATAAAAACTTTCCATATGCATTTCTGACAAAAAGGAAAACTTAGGAATAACTAATGGCAAAATCTCTTCTTGTGAGGCAAAGATAATCTATTTTAGAACGTCATTTGAATGTCCACTTGTTATAGAAAAGAAAGAACATCCACCACCCAGGGGAGACACATGTGAAAGTGATCACATGAGGATCAAGCCGATGGTGCTAACATCAGAGACTTTTCATGTATTAAATTTTGTGATGAGCAGAATCTTTATCATTTACATAAAGGCAATAGAAACACAATGATAAGTTCACCAGAAGACAAATATATTAGAAAATTCAAATCAGCTTCCTTTGTTCAAATGAAAATTGACATCTCAAAAGTATCCCCAAACAGACATAATCAACCATGCCTTACTCAACAGAAAAGGAGGAATAAGTCTTCTACATTTGAGCTGTGATGCAAAATATCTTCATAAGTAGTACAGTAAATAAACTGTGATTTAAAGATGTTTTTATGAATGCAAAAATAAATGTCTTCAGTAATTTCTATCAGGAAAATACTTTAACTTGCTCTTTGGTCAAGGTTGACTGAGTCGTTAAATATGTTTGTATCTTTCTAGAATGTAACACTAAGATAAAATTTATAAAGTAGGTAGCTGAAGAGGGTGAATCTACTAAGAGCAAAGAGGATGATTCAACAG
>NW_007030338.1:0-717 GCF_000164805.1 Carlito syrichta | reverse complement strand
CAGGTAACAGCAGTTATTTCAATCTACCCTGTACAATTGTGGAGATAGGGGGAATTTAAGTTAAGGAAAATCAAAACATCCTAGACATATGCTTCATCTTCTTTTCTGACCTGTCTTCATGCTCCCATGTTTTTAAAACCCTTTTCCATTTTTGTGAAATTATGTACTCAAGAGTAAACAATTTAAAAGTGAAATCAAGAGTGAACAAACATGGTTTAGCAGATTAGTGCTCTACAACACTACACTGAAGGACCTTATAAAATGTGACTTTTTGTGTGGAAGAGAGAGGATCAAAGGCAGAAGTCACATACCCACTGTCTTATACAGTGGGCTATGACTTTCCTAGGAGGATGTAGATAGACTTAAGGGTTACCATTTCAGCATCTCTATCATCAGGATCCCTTGATGTTGATGGTGATTTTATTCCTTGCCTTTTCTCTTGGTATTGGCACCCGGAAAGCATCTCCAACCTTCCTTTGTAACATTTAGTAGCCTTAACAAATCCTTCTTCTCCTGTGGAAACCTTCCTCATCTTGCTATTCAGACGACTGGAACCATCAGTGGGACTGTTTCCTCATAGTATCCAGCTCAAGTTTTGGTTAAAAAAAGAGAAAAGATAGTAGTGAATTGAAGAAAAGGGAACACATGACACGTCTTTTAAAATCAAGTCTGCAGCAATTCAGGGGTGTAGAAGAGAGGACAGGGACAGCAACAAAG
>NW_007030337.1:0-764 GCF_000164805.1 Carlito syrichta | reverse complement strand
TCACTGACACGGACAAGGTTTTCGGGAGGGAAAAAAGGGAATTAAAAGAGGAAATGATGGATTTGTTTGGGACATGTTCTATTAATAGGAGATCTGTTAACTTGGAGACCTGGGATGAGAAAGGTAGAATGATGTTAGCTCATGTGTGGGAACTTTGAAGTGCACTTATAATGACTTGTCTCTTCTTGGAGAGTAGTACAGTCAAGTTCTGAATTCAGATGGCTGGTATATTTTTAGCAATAAAAGTATCAATAATCAGAGATAGCATGATTATCTCAGAAGAATGTATGATTTATTAAACCTATTTCCTTGAGTAATATGGAGCAGCTGGGTAAATTTTAATCAGGACGCTGTACTTCTAAAGGGTTCTAGAAGGAAATAAACCAAAAAAGAATAAAACTCTTCCACTTTTCTCCCTCATGGGAGAAGGAAGAGCCAGGAGCCAGGGTGGGGTACACGGAGGAGTTTTACTTTATAAGATCTTAGGAGCCGGGCTCGGTGGCTCAGCCTGTAATCCCGCGCCTTTGGGAGGCTGAGGTGAGTGGATTGCCTGAGCCCGCGGGTTCGAGACCCGCCTGGGCAGCGAGACCTCATCTCTACAATAAATCAAAAAATCAGCCGGGTGTGGTAGCGCGTGCCTGTAATTCCGGCTACTCGGAAGGCTGAGGCGGAAGGATCGCCAGAGCCCAGCAGGTCGAGGCTGCGGTGGCCGGGAGCCACCACTGCACTCCAGTCTGGGCGACAGAGTGAGACTCCAACTCAAA
>NW_007030336.1:0-870 GCF_000164805.1 Carlito syrichta | reverse complement strand
ACTCAATCGAGGTCAAAGTGGCAAGAAAAGCTGATGTTTTTTCAGTATCCACTGTGTCCCAAAGGTGTACTGGATTTCACTAAAGTTCACACATCCAATTAGAAGCCTATGGAACAGGCCTGCCATTTCCACAGATGAGAAAAGCTGAGACTCCAAAGACAAAGTCACTTGCCCCAAATCACACTGATGTTTACCAGCAGGCCACAGGAGCACCTTGGTTGTTACTTGACTCCGTTCTGGCCTCTCTCTCCTCCCGACACATACACCTTTGCAGGTGAGATTTGGACTTCAAGCATACCCGCTCTCCCCATCACTGGACCTGGCCCCCCATGGGTGGCTGCGTGCCCCTTATTCTCCTGCCCTCTCTCTCCCTGCTAGTTGTGTCTTTTCTGTCTTTTGCCCCTTTTCTAACTGGAGAGATAGAAAGAGAGAGAGAGAGACAGAGAGAGAATATGTATACACACTGTTTAGTTGTGAGAGTAGTTTATATAATCCATGACATAAGACCTTTGTCAGATATGTTGTTTGCAAACATTTGCTTCTAATCTTTCTTTTTGTTAAATTTATAACATCACCATTTTTTAGAGCTTCTGATCTTCCCGTGGGGAGATGGTTCCTACTTTTTAACACTTCAAAAATTGTCTTTTACATTTCATCATGAAAGAAGATTCTGTCTAACTTTCCGGTGTTTTATTTCAAAATAGTGTTTTCTCCATCCCCTCTGTACCTCCTATTCAAAAAATTCTGACACTTCTCTTTGGAGATGTCTTTCACCAGCAAATTTTTTTTTTTTTTTTTTGAGTTGGAGTCTCACTCTGTCCCCCTGTCTGGAGTGCAGTGGCCGCTCCCGGCTACCGCAGCCTCGACCTG
>NW_007030335.1:0-828 GCF_000164805.1 Carlito syrichta | reverse complement strand
TCAGAAGGTCAACAACAGACGTGATCTAAACTAACAGTTACAGTGATAAAATCATAAGTCAAAATAAGCGAAAGGGAGAAGTGCAAGAGGGAAAACAGATATACATACCAACTATCAGGTGAGAGAGAGACACAGGGCTGGGAAGAAGTGAAAAAAGACAGGTAAGAAAGATTCCCTAAAGAATACTGATAGCTAAACAGAGACAGGCCAAAAAAATCAAGAAACAGTATAAGTCAGAAGGTAAACACCAAACGTAATCTAGACCAACAGTTTCAATGATAAAATCATAGGTCAAAATAAGCCATCAAACTAGAGTCACTTCTGTGATCTCCGATTCCAGCCTCTGCCTTTTGTTTTTCGTTGCAGCATAGGGGTGGGGCTTTGTCTCCTGTTTCACACTGTTGCCTTAAAAGCTGAGGTAAAGTTTGTTGCTAGGTGGGCGGGGCAATGGAAGTCTGCCTGGAGAATGGCAAGGCAGTTTAAGCAGGTCTGTTTTTCTCTGCTTGTCTGGGTCCTCTGGGTTGGGGTCTGACGCTGTGTGCCTCAGCCAGTAATGGAACCGGTGTCTCTGAGGGGCGGGCGCTCAGAGCCTCCCTGTGCGACCTGCGGTGCCGGGTGCCGGGCCAGGGAGAGAGCTGGAGGGAGCAGGGACCCAAAACTTCCCCGCACGCTGCAATATCTGGCCTTAGGAAATGAGGTAAAGTTTGTTGCTAGGTGGGCAGGGCAATGGAAGTCTCTTCCTGGAGAATGGCAAGGCAGTTTAAGCAGATCTGTTTTTCTCCGCTTGTCTGGGTCCTCTGGTTTGGGGTCTCATGCTGAGTGCCTCAG
>NW_007030334.1:0-773 GCF_000164805.1 Carlito syrichta | reverse complement strand
TGCCTATTACATGGAAACTACTACGTCTCAAAACCTGCCATGCCACTTAAAACAATGAAACTGCACAGTTGCCATAACGACAGCCGGGGACTGAAGCAAGCTGAAAGTTACTGCACATACAAAAACCAAGAACGTTCTGCTTGACCAAAAGCAACATAATACAACTATTATCACAGTTATAACGTCTAATCATAACCCCAAATGAAACTACATACTGGAACAAAAGCTAATCAATCAGTTTACCAGGAAATAACAGCTAAAAAATCTTAAGAAGAAAAACAGTTTAGAAAGAAAAAGAGATATGAAATAATTCTGCTGTGCATTTTTCATAGGATATAATAAGATTTTATTTTAGACTGTCACTTCCTAATATTGAAAATTATGTTGTCTTATAATACACTGGTTACTATTCATATGTACACATTTGATATTATATCCTTGTCTCAGAGGCGACCTTCTGAATAGGCCTTCATAGGCCTCAGCTGTGTGGTTACATATGTTGGCTCCCAACAGATCATAGCTTTTAATGGATTCTCACAGGGATCGAGTGAAATGGTGATCATTTGAGGCATGCTTTTTAGTCATCCCCCTCTCTGTGGGAGGCAGCGGTCATGTAGGCACTGAGCACAGGACCCAGACACGTCACCTGGTTCCACATACATTTTCACTGTTGGGGGCATATAATCTTGGGCACGTCAGGTATATTCTCCTTGTCTTCCTGTGGCCATCTGTTCATTGGCAATTAATAACAGAATATCGTTTTGAAGTTGTGG
>NW_007030333.1:0-747 GCF_000164805.1 Carlito syrichta | reverse complement strand
TGTCCTGGCTGGATCAGGGTAGAGGGTGGGATGCCTGGAACTCAGCACTCATCAGATCCTTCCTAAGTTTGTGCTTTCAGTATAGTACCTCTGGCTCATGATCAATCCCTGAGTAGTTCATCCACCAGTCACAGAGATCAGGTCTGTTGCTCTGTGGTGAGCAAGTCGGAGCACTTTCCTGCCCTGCCTTCAAGATGGTGGCGGGGTGCCTCTCTTGTCCTCTTCCACAGTACTTTGCCTCTGGACTCCCTCCACAGCCCCTGCTGCCAGTGCTCTGCCAGGCGCTGAAGTGATGAGGCAAAGCTAGAAGGCGGCAGTCTCTCTCTTGCTTCAATAGTGAGGGAGAGCCTGGGGCGATGATTTCTCCCTGCCACTTTTTCACAGAAAAACTTTTGTCCAATTAAAAAAAATAGTGCTTGACTTCTGCAATCTGGGAAGAGCCAGGGACAAAGCAGAGAAGCTGCAGCACCAGCTGTTGCACCAGGGGCCTGGCCACTTGCTCACAAGTCCCCACTTAGACAGTGTCTCCCAGCATTTTCTTCCCAGGGAGGGTTTGTTGGTTTAAGAAAGAAAGAAAGAAAGAAAGAAAGAAAGAAAGAAAGGAAGGAAGGAAGGAAGGAAGGAAGGAAGGAAGGAAGGAAGGAAGGAAAGAGAACATGGCACTGGCTTCTGTGTCCCGGGAATCACTAGGGTCCAAGCCTAGTAGCTGTTGCACCAGCCACTGCACGCTAGCTCCCTAGCCCTAAT
>NW_007030332.1:0-736 GCF_000164805.1 Carlito syrichta | reverse complement strand
CAAAGCAGACCTTTCGTCATGTACAGCTCGGGGTGGGGAAAAGGTCATGGCCGTGTGCCACCTACTCTCAATGCTCTCTCGGAGACCAAACCTGTCTGGTGGCTTGGATGCCTAACTTAGGACAACTTCCAGAGACTTTCAAGAGCTTTTGGAAAGCAGCAGCTATCATGGGCTAGGAATGTTCTCCGAGCGGATGTCCACCGAGCTCCCATACTGTTGGTGCAGGTGTGGAATCTCTAGGCTTTTTCTTCAATTATTCATTGGAAGGCATTCATCGGCATTTCGGACACCAATCCTCAGCCACGTATAGTAAAATGAATTCAATTAGAAACCATGCCAAGTGGGATTGATTTCTGGGAAACATGTGTAGCACAACGTACAAAACGTAAATGTCATTTCAACAAAACTCAACAAAGGAAAATTCCGCACTAGCAGTATAAAAGTAGCCACATACAACCTTCTTTATTGAGGTCGAAGGGATTTGAGAAAAATTCACACTGATTCATGATACAAACACTAAAATGTAACTCAGAATAGAAGACAACCTCCTTCACCTGATAAAGGCCACATAGGAACACACAAAACTATCATGATTACGCCATGGTGAAACTTTCAGCTTTTCCCTGAAGATCAAGAAGTATACGTGGATATAGTCTTCCACCACTTCCCTTCAAGATAGGGTTAAGAATGCTGAACAGAACAATTAAACAAAAAACAATTTTTCAAGGTATCCTCG
>NW_007030331.1:0-713 GCF_000164805.1 Carlito syrichta | reverse complement strand
GAACTCAAATCATCTACAAAAAAGATAACTGCACACACATGTTTGTGCAGCTCATCATAATGTAAAAACATGGAACCAACCGCGATGCCGTTCAAAGCTAGACTGGATAAAAAAATGTGGCACATATACACAATGGAATATTATGCAGCCATAAAGAGGAGTAAACATATGAACTTCACAGCAACTTGGATTGATTTAGAGACTGTCATACTCTGTGATCTATCACAGAAACAAAGAACAGAATACCATGTGTTCTCACTCATAAGCAGACCTTAAGTAATTATCATAATACTAAAAGAAAGGGATTGACAATAGTGGGAAACTGCCAGGGGAAGGGGGGTGAGATTGGTAGTTGAGGAAAACTCCCAGGGGAAGGAGGGACACATCTCATCAACAAGGGTACCTACATAATGAACATTTGTATACCTAACCCTGAATTGTACCCCACATCTTTAAAATAGAAGAAAGAAAGAAAGAAAGAAAGAAAGAAAGAAAGAAAGAAAGAAAGAAAGAAAGAAAGGAAGGAAGGAAGGAAGGAAGGAAGAAAGGAAGGAAGCTACCACTTCTGGCCAGATGTGGTGACTCACACAACTGGGCATGGTGGTGGGCACCTGTAGTCCTAGCTACTTAGGAGGCTGAGGTGGGAGGGTCACTTGAGCTCAGGAGTTCCAGGCTGCAGTGAGCCATGAGTGTGCCATTGTATTCCAACCTGG
>NW_007030330.1:0-744 GCF_000164805.1 Carlito syrichta | reverse complement strand
CAGCTAGATAGCTACCTTGGCTAGCTAGTGATGTCAGCGAGTTAAGTCAGCTAGCTAGCCAACTGACTAACTGGTTAAGTCATCTAGTCTAGTCAGCTGTCTAGTCAGCTGGCAAGGTAGGTAGCTAACTACATATGTAAGCTTGTTGACCAGCAGGGTAGTTTTTTAATTCAGCTAGTTAAGTCAGTTGGCTAACCTGCTGGCTAAGTAGAGAGTAAGACAGGTGGTTAGCAAGCTTGCTAGCTTAAGGCAGCTAGGTAATCAGCTGACTAGCCAGCTGGCAAAATATATAGCCAGCTAATTAACTCAGCTGGCTAGCCAGATGACTAACTGGTTACCTCAGCTAGTTAAGTCAGCTGGCAACCAGCTGGCTAGCAAGTTAAGTCAGGTAGTTAAGTCAGCTGGCAACCAGCTGGCTATCTAGTTAAGTCAGCTCATTAAGACAGTTGGCTATTCAGTTTGTTAGCTAGCTAAAAACTAGTTAAATCAGATGGCTAGCCATCTGGCTAGTTGTTTCAGCTAGTTAAGTGAGCTATCTAGAACGCTAACTATATAAGTCAGCTAACTATGGCAGTTAGGTAGCAAGTTAAGTCATCTAGTTAAGTCAGCTGGCTAGCTAGATAGCTAGCTAAATAGCTAGCTAGTTAATCCAGCTACATAAACCAGCTGGCTAGCTATGTAGCTAGCTGTTTAAGTCAGCTAGTTAAGTCAGCTTGCTAGCTAATTAAGACAGCGAGTTTTCAG
>NW_007030329.1:0-1159 GCF_000164805.1 Carlito syrichta | reverse complement strand
CAGGGTCTAGCAAGGCAACAGCTGTTTCCTTTTATTTAAGCCCTATGGTACAGTTCCCTCTATCTTTATAAGATGATCTACATTCTAGCGATCATTTCCTAATAGAATTGATATGGCTGACAATGCAAGTATGTCCTTTGAAACCTAAAACCAGGGTACGAGAGCGAGAATCAAGTCCAGGTACAGGGCCAAGGCACCACACATGGCTGCACCTCTCTTAGGGGCACGAGAGGCTTACATCATAGCATAGCCTGTGTGGCTGTGTCTTACCAGCACTTCCAAACACACTCTAAACTACAAGTCTGAGGACAGTGACTCTGTTGTTTATATTTGTGTCTACTGCAGAATATAGCATAGGACAGTATGCATTAAATTGAGCAAATTATGCCCATTGCATCGTTATTTGGGAACAAACGTGTATATTATTAAATGTTTGAGAAAGTAGCTGAGCATCTTGTTTGAGATTATTCCTTTTCATGGGGGCCAGGAGTGTTGCTACACTGTCTCCTCAGGAGACACTAAACCATTCAACAGCATGAAATTCAGAAGTATCGAGCACTCTGTACCTAACTGGAGTACCTAATACATAGTTGTACATGTAGATGTTCAATGAATGTTATCTATGTTGACAGAAAAATACAGACACAGTTATCTACATGGGTCACCCTCAGGACTCCAAGTTTCTGATGCCTTTAACCTCTTAGGAAGGACTGGTAATGTTATAAAGGGCACTGAAAGGCAAGTCATAAAAACTAAGCTCTAATCACCTTTGGCCAATGCTCACCAACGCTTGTCACTATCTTCTCTTTTCCAGACTGGTTTTTAGAATAAGGAGTTAGCAGCACAAAACATGTTTCTGTTTCTATGTACCTTTTAAAACATGCGTGATGGTAATATACACAAATACAGAGTTCGTATGGAACACACACATACAAAAGTCTTCCTTTCCTATTGACAAAATGTCACCATGATGGTAAAGGGGTTGTATTGAACTGGTGGATATTTATTAAATATATAGTTAACATGGGTAAACGTGTGTTTTTAAAAAGGTTTCTTTTTCCATTTGCCCTGTTAGCTTAAGCATCATGCAAACCATAACCACTTCTAGGTAGCAACAGAATTTGATTTAGGCCATAATAGTTTTTCAAAGATTGAAGGG
>NW_007030328.1:0-792 GCF_000164805.1 Carlito syrichta | reverse complement strand
TTTACTGTTACACAGTATTACATTGTATGAATATATCACAATTGGCCCATTTTCATGTTTTTGACATTTAGTTAGTTCCAGTTTTTGACTACTATAAATAAAGCTGTTTAGGAACCTTCTTGTGCAAGACTTTCCATGAACACATTTTCATTTCAATTATGTAAATATACAGGAGTAGGCTTGCTGGATAATATGGTACAGATATTTTTAACTTTATGAAAAATTGTCAAACAACTTTCTAAATCGTTTATATCATTTTATCCTCTCATCAGAAATTCATGACATTTTTAGTTACTCTACAAAGTTGGCAATATTCAGCATTTTTAACGTCCTTTTTTCTATTCCGGTATGTATGTGTTGATATCAAAATGTGTTGTAATTGAAGCTTTCATGATGTAATTGTATTGAACCCATTTTTATGTGTGTATTCGTCATTAATGTATTTCCTTTATTCTATACACACACATGCATATGTAGATAGATAGAGATGCAGAGAGAGAGAGAGAGAGAGAGAGACAGGGACAGAGAAAGAGAACGTGTAATTGGCTAATATAAATTTTTACATGCTATGGATATGAAGACTTTATGAAATATGTATTGAAGATAGTTTACCTTAGGATTTACTTGTTCTACTTTTAATATCCATGAGAATTTATTATGTTAAGCAAAATGAATTATTTCTCTCTTATGTTTTATAATTGTGTTACTTGTACAGAAATAGCTTATTTCAAGATAAAAAAACTCACTATATTCCTATATTTGCATGGGTTCCCCAGGGAAACAGAGCCAACA
>NW_007030327.1:0-781 GCF_000164805.1 Carlito syrichta | reverse complement strand
AAACATCTAAACCCAGGGCCTTAATTCCGAATAAATGAACTACCAGAAGTTTCTGGAGTACGAGGTAACCCTGAACTCAGGGCTTACCTTCAAAAATCCCGAGATGATTACTTGTGTCCTGGAATTTGGCATTAGAGGATCCAGAATCTAAATGGACATGTAGTGCCGTATTTTCGTTTAAACTATCGAGAGGACCAGAATGTTGCGGACCAAGTCGTCCTGAACATTATTGGAATTGAGGACTCGTGTAAACCACATTCTTTATTCTTCCTTAGCAAGAGCCCATGTAGTTTCCTGTATATGAGGACTCACAATCCCCAGATACTTGCTTCGAAATCGTGATTCGTGTTTAGCCCTTAGCAAGGCACCCAGTAGATTTTTGGCATTTAGGACTCATGAAAACCAGATTCCTTATCCTTTCTTAAGTAGAGGCTGTGTCGTTTCCTGTATATGAAGGCTCCCATTACCGAGATTCCTGCTTTGAAAGTCTGATTCTTGTTTAGTTCTAAGAAAGACGCCCTGTAGATTTTTCGAAACGAGGGCATGTGTTACCCAGATTCCTTGTTTGTCCTTAGCAAGAAGTTGTGAATTTTCCATTATATGAGGACTCCCATTCCCTAGATTTGAGCTTCAAATCCCTGATACATTTTTCTCCCTTAGTAAGACTCCCTGTAGGTTTTTGGGATTTGCAAACTTGTGTAACCCAGATTCATTATTCTTCAGTGTTAAGATGCCTCATAGTTCCCCATATATGAGGACTCCTAGTGCGCAAATTCCTGCT
>NW_007030326.1:0-783 GCF_000164805.1 Carlito syrichta | reverse complement strand
CCTTATGAATGAGATGAAAGTCCTGTAATATAAACCCCAGAAAATCTACCACTACTTCTGCCAGGGAAAAGGCAACTATCTGTGTACTAGAAAGCAGTCATCACCAGACATTGAATTTGCTGGCATTTTTTTTTTTTTTTGAGTTGAAGTCTCACTCTGTAGCCCAGACTGGAGTGCAGTGGCCACTCCCAGCCACCGCAGCCTCGACCTCCTGGGCTCTGGCCATCCTTCCACCTCAGCCTTCCAAGTAGCTGAAACTACAGGTGTGCGCTACCACGTCTGACTGATTTTTTTGATTTATTGTGGAGATGAGGTATCGCCAAGTTACCCAGGTGGGTCTCGAGCCTTTGGGCTCAGGCAATCCACTCACCTCAGCCTCCCAAAGGCATGGGATTACAGGCTGAGCCACCAAGCCCGGCTTCTACTGGCATTTTAATTTTAGACTCCATAGTCTCCAGTACTGTAAAAAATAAATTAAATACATTTCTGTTGTTTATAAGCCACCCAATCGATGGTATTTTATTATAACAGCCTGAATGAGCTAAGACAGAGGTGTTTCCTATTCTATTTTTTGGGTGAGTTTAAGAAAGATTGGTATCACTTATTTGAATGTTTGATAGACCACTTGTGAAGCCATGTGGTCCTGGGCATTTCTTTGTTGAGAATTTTTTCTTTTACTACTTGTCTCCTTATTTGTTATTTAAGCTACCTGTAAGTATTTAAAGTCTTTTGAATCCAATATGAGTATAGCAATCCTTGCTTTCTCTGGTTACCATTTGCATG
>NW_007030325.1:0-757 GCF_000164805.1 Carlito syrichta | reverse complement strand
GGACCCCAGGGATGGCAGCCAGAATAGTCTGCTGTGCTCGCCCCAGGGAGCACCTGGTGCAGGGGCATGTCTCCAACAGGGCACTCACCACTCTGGCTGCCTCAATCCCCAGGGTGAATCTGCTCACTCCTCCCAGGTGTTGCCTCAGGGAAAGGGAGGGTGTGACTCTCAAACCACCATGGGGGGAGTGGCAGGGCGACTCACGCCTGTCTCATTGTTATTTGGAGAGACCAAGATGGGAAGATGGCTGTAGCCCCAGAATTGACACCAAGCTGGACACCAGAGCAAGCCCCCACCTCGATGCCAATTCAAACCCAGAAAATCTTTGGTGAAGGCAGGCCTTAGCAGGAGGATCGCATCAAGTCCCACAGTTCAAGACCAGGCCGGAAGACCAGGTTGTTGACCAAATGGAAAGTCTGTGATCACAGCTGTTTGGGAGGCCAAGGCCAATAGGAAGACCTGAGTTGGGCGGTTTGAGAGCAGCCTGGACAACCTAGTGAGGATGGAAAGAAAGAAAATAAGAAAGAAAGAAAGAAAGAAAGAAAGAAAGAGAAAAACAATGAAAAAAAAACTGTCAACAAAGAAATCCATTTGCCTGCAAATCTTCAGCCCTCAGTCCCTCCCCCATGCCCCCCACACATGAAGGTCCCCCAAGCTTGGCACTTTCCAGCCCCAATCCCCCAAAAATGTTTGCCCCCGCTTTAGTGTGGGAGTTCCCGAGGCTCCCTGGTGGGGTTTCTGCCGGTTCTACTCTCCC
>NW_007030324.1:0-3319 GCF_000164805.1 Carlito syrichta | reverse complement strand
CCCCAACCCTCCTACATGTGAGAGTCCCCCAAACTCGGCACATTCAAGACCCAATCCCCCCCAAATGCTGCCCCCGCTTTGGTACAGGAGTTTCCGAGGCTCCCTGGCCTGGTTCCTGCCAGCTCTCCTCTCCGAGGTGAGAAATGTGACCCAGACAGGCTGGCCCTCTGACTCTGCAATGAGCACCTTCTGTAAAGAAATGCCCGGGAAACATCCCCCACCTGGGGACATTTCTTCACCCCCCACACCCATTTCTCTTGCTCTAAAGCCAGTCCCTATTTATTTATTTATTTATTTATTTATTTATTTATTTTGAGTTAGAGTCTCACTCAGTAGCCCCAACTGGAGTGCAGCGGCCGCTCCCAGCCACCGCAGCCTCGACCCACTGGGCTCCGGTGATCCTTCCTCCTCAGCCTTCCAAGTAGCCAGAATTACAGGTGTGCACTACCACGCCTGGCTAATTTTTTGATTTATTGTAGAGATGAGGTCTCGCCTGCCCAGGCGGGTCTCAAACCTGTGGGCTCAGGCAATCCACGCACCTCAGCCTCCCAAAGGCACGGGATTACAGGCTGAGACACCGAGCTCGGCTAGCCAGTCCCCATTTAAACACACGATGCGCAGTTAAGAATCTGTGTATGAAGATGGGGCAAGATGGCGACGGCATAGGTGAACTGGTGAGATTCTCTGAACGTGAGTTCCCAAAAAGGCTATTACTTCGCTACCCCCATCCCCCAGCCCACCACCAACCACGCTGGGGTCAGACCCAGGAACTTCAGTCCCATGCAAGCCAGATATTGCGCACCCCCCGCTGCCATTCTACTCGTGTGTGGAAGTCTCCGGTCCCAGCCCCCTCCAGATCCCTCCCCGGCTGCATTGTCTCCAGTCTGGGCACCCGGCACCAAGCCGCCGGTCACACAGGGAGGCTCTGGGCGCCTGCCCCTCAGAGACGCCGGTTCCATTTCTGGCTGAAGTACTCTGTAGGGTCCCAGCACCAATCTCGCCGCTTACAGCCTGCCCTTTGGAACTTTGGAGCTCTGGAACTCCGGGTCCACCCTGGCTGAGGCACTCAGCTTGAGACCCCAAATCAGAGGACCCAGACAAGCGGAGAAAAACAGATCTGCTTAAACTGCCTTGCCATTCGCCAGGCCGAGACTTCCATTGCCCTGCCCACCTAGCAACAAACTTTACCTCATTTCCTAAGGGCAGATATTGTAGCACAAGGAAGCTTTGGGTTCCTGCTCCCTCCGGCTCTCTCCCCAGCTGCATTGTCTCCAGCCCGGCACCTGGCACCGCTGGTCACACAGGGAGGCTCTGGGCACCCGCCCCTCAAAGACACTGGTCCCATTCTTGGCTGAAGTACCCTGTGGGGGGCCCAGAGCCACTCTCGCCACCCACTGCCTGCCCTTTGGAGCTTTGGAGCTCTGGAACTCCGGGCCCACCCAGGCTGAGGCACTCAGTGCGAGACCCCAAGCCGGGAGACCCAGACAAGATCTGTGGAGAAAAACAGATCTGGGTTAACTACCTTGCTATTCTCCTGGCAGAGACTTCCATTGCCCCGCCCACCTATCAACAAATTTTACCTCAGTTCCTAAGGCAACAGCACGAAACAGGAGACAAAACCCCACCCCTATGCTGCAATGAAAAACAAAAGGCTGGAATCGGAGATCACATAAGTGACTCTAGTCTGATCACTTATTTTGACTTATGATTTTATCATTGAAACTGTTGGTCTAGATTACGTTTGGTGTTTACCTTCTGACTTTATACTGTTTTCTTGATTTTTTTGGCCTGTCTCTGTTTAGCTATCAGTATTCTTTAGGGAATCTTTTCTTACCTGTCTTTTTTTTCACTTCTTCCCAGCCCTGTGTCTCTCTCTCACTTGATAGTGGGTATGTATACCTGTTTTCCCTCTTGCACTTCCTTTCGCTTATTTTGACTTATGATTTTATCATTGTAACTGTTAGTTTAGATCACGTCTGTTGTTTACCTTCTGATCTACACTGTTTCTCGATTTTATTGACCTGTGTCTGTGTAGCTATCAGTACTCCTTAGGGAATCTTTCGTATGTGTCTTTCTTCACTTCTTCCTGATCCTGTGACTGTTTTTCACCTGATAGCTGGTATGTATATCTGTTATTCCTCTAGCACTTCTCTCTTTCGCTTATTTTGACTTATGATTTTATCATTGTAACTGTTGGTTTAGATCACGTTTGTTGTTTACCTTCTGACTTACACTGTTTCTCGATTTTATTGCCCTGTCTCTGTGTTGCTATCAGTACTCTTTAGTACTGTGTAGCTATCAGTACTCTTTCTTACGTGTCTTTCTTCACCTCTTCCCAGCCCCTGTGTCTCATTCTCACCTGATAGTTGGTATGTATATCTGTTTTCCCTCTCGCCCTTCTCTCTTTCTAACTCCCTATTGACCCCCCCTTCCTCCATTATTTTCCTTTTCTATATACCCCCTTTTTAAATCTAGGGACCAAGACTGCATACTGCTGAATAGACAGACTGTAAAGCAGAGGGAAAAGTGAACAAAGCCAGAAGACCCTCATAAGGAAGAACAGGTCATTGCAGAAGAGAAATAAAAGCAACCCCACCTTCCCTCAAAAACAGAATTGAAGAGGGGGAGGGAAAGGGGCAGAGGGAGAAAAATCTACAGAAATGAAGAAAAACCAAGAGTATGTGTCTCTCCCAGATGCTTGGGAGAGCAGACACTGAGAAAACTGACTTTGGAATACAAACAATGAAAAGTTCCCAGAATGAAGGGGCTCAAAATGCAAATGTACATATCAAAACAATAATGGAGAGATTAAAAAGAATTGAGGAGACACAAGAAGAAACTAGGAAGGAGCTGATATCTGAGATAACAGTAATAAAGAATACTGTGAATGAAATAAATAACAAATTGATAAGCATGGAAAGCAGAATTACCCAAGCAGAAGAAAGAATCTTAGAGCTTGAGGACCAAAATATAGAAATAACCCAAACTCTTAAAAACACAGAAAATAAGCTAAAAAAGACAGAACAAAACTTTCAAGAGATGAGTGACTACCTCAAGAGGCCTAACCTAAGAATAATCGGACTCCCTGAGGCAGAAAGAGAACCAGAGACCACATTGGAACAAACTTTCCATGAGATCATTCAAGAAAATTTCCCTTATCTAATCAGTGATACAAAAATTCAAACACAAGAGATTCAGAGAACCCCCACAAGACAACAAATGAGAATACCAACTCCTAGACACATAATAATTCGCCTAAATAAAGTAGGCACAAATTAAAAATCCTAAAGGCAGCAAGAGAAAAAGGCCAGATCACCCG
>NW_007030323.1:0-527 GCF_000164805.1 Carlito syrichta | reverse complement strand
TTAACCGTGAGTTCACAGACTATTCTTTCCTCGTATTTTCTTTCCTGTGTTGCGGCTTTTGCCGGAAGTGGAACTGCTGGATTATGCATGAGAGTATCCCGTTTTCTGAGAAGGGTGTGTGGAAGGACTGCCCTATTCCCACGGAATGTATGTGGCCATAAATGTGTCCACTGATTCCGCAGTGTTCGTTCTGTTCCATGGATCAGTAGTTAGGGTCATATACCATTGCCTCTCTGTTTGGTATACTAGACAATCAGAAAGCAGAAAGTGTAAAACCATAACCTCAGTCCATCAGTAAGACAGTATGGGCTATTCAGGGAGCACAGATAAAAGTTTCTCCCATGACATTTGGCACACAAAAAAAACAACATTGAGATATGCAATAAACAACATCTTTCCAGCAAACACTGGGAATAAAACCACCACAGAAATAAAAATATATAGTCATGTCTGAGAATATGCTGTGCTATGGCTGGACCATCGTTTGAGAATGGGCTATAACTTACCAAAAAATGGAAGAGGTGAAG
>NW_007030322.1:0-773 GCF_000164805.1 Carlito syrichta | reverse complement strand
CAACAAAAAGTCACCCAGGGCAAGATCAGATGAATAGGGAGGGTGGAGCATGTGGGAGTCATGTTGATTTTGGTCAAAAGCTGCTGAACACTCAGCACATGTAGACAGATACATTGTCATGGTGGCACTCAGCACGATGTAGACAGATACATTGTCATGGTGGCACTCAGCACGATGTAGACAGATACATTGTCATGGTGGAAGAACCAGTCACTTGTTTGCCACAACTTGGGACGTTTCTTCTGCAGCACAGCCTCTCGCAACAATGCTAGCTGGTCCACTAGAAGTGTTCCTAGAACACTTACCTAGCAGGGGGAGCCTGTATTAAAAGGGGCCAAGCCTCCAAAAAATGAATCCAGGTTTCTAGGGGATTCCCTCGTATATATATTTCCTTCTAAGAGTTTTACAGTTTTTTGTTCTACATTTTGATTCATTTTTGTATATGGTGTGAGCAAGGGTGTAGCGTCATTGTTTTGCAAATGGATATCCAGCTGTCCCAGCACCATTTGTTGAAAAGACCATTCTTTCCCTCATCAAATGGTCCTGGCACCCTTGATGAAAATCAGTTGAACACAGGCAAATGAGTTTATTTCTGGACTCTGAATTCGATTCCATTGATCTATGTCTATCCATATGTGAGTACCAGTCTTTTTTTTCCTCTCCAATAACATTGGTTTTATTTATTTAAACAATTTTTAATTGATGCATTATAGATGTACATGGTTTTGGGGCACATGTGATAATTTGATAGTTTTTTGCAATTTGTAAAGATC
>NW_007030321.1:0-614 GCF_000164805.1 Carlito syrichta | reverse complement strand
AATACAAGGAAGTTATTTTAGTCACACGCGGGGGGGGGGTGTTATATGTGGGCAGCAAGCAGCTAAGATGGAGGATTTTTAACAAAAATGCAATTATTTATATTAAGCAAAGCTATTATAAAGTTTTATAGACATTTAATTCCCCCCTTTTACTTGTTCATGAGTCAATGCGTTGACTTATCTGTTATAGGTATACTGTTTGTACTGGGGTTGTGAGGATGATCACGTAGGGTTCCTTCTAGGCAGGGGTCAGTCCTTCTTTCTAGAACTTTCTGACGTAGACCAAATTTCCAGACTGGAACGGATGACATGGTGTGGAGGTTGGAGTTGGCAGTACAGCATAGACGTTGGTGTGGACAAGGTTCTGCACCCACTGTAAAGACTGGAGATACTTTAACAGAGATTGATTAGTAAACTTTTTAAGAATAGGATCCTGCAAATGGGGTATCAAAGGAGGGGGGGTCTTCCAAACATGATTTTATAGGGAGTAAACCCAGACTTGTATGGGGTACATCTAGCTGGAAGAAGAGCTAAAGGTAAGAGAGTTGCCCATTTTTCACGGTTTTTATTATTAATTTAGATAAAGTATTTTTTAGAGTCTGGTTCATACCTTG
>NW_007030320.1:0-803 GCF_000164805.1 Carlito syrichta | reverse complement strand
TTAGATATTGATAGCTTAGAGATTCCCAAATAGAAGCAACTCAAAAGATCTACTCCATGGCACATTGTTGTCAAACTGAAAAGTAAAAGACAAAAAGAGAAGTCTTAAAACAACAAAAGCATCCACTGTTGATTCACATTGTCTCAAATATTTAATATCTGACTGCAAACTTTTCCCAATAAACTAGGTATTAAATGGTAAATAAATGTGATCTTTGTTTTCATTTTCTTAATTACTAGCATGTTTCATTTTCTTAATTACTAGCATGTTTATGTTTATGTTTATTAACTGTTCATTTTTCCTCTTCTATGAGTGTCTTATTTTTCTCTGAATTTTACTACTGCTTTCAAGATTTTTTTTTTGGATGACAAAGACTTTCCTATTGGTTTGTGATTTGGTCCTTTTATTATAATATGTTCTACATTCTAAAGTCTGTTAAAAGTTATTTATTTAATTAATTTGTAATTTCTGTGTCAATGTTATGTAAATTTAAGCATTCAAGTTCTATATTTTTACTTTATTATATTGTAGCATGAGCCCAACTTTAATATTTTCTTTGTTCAGAATTTCATAATATATTATCATCTCTATTTTTATGGTTTAAAATCAGAGTAATATCTATTAAGCTCAAACATTTTAAATGTTGATTATTAAATATGTTTTTTAATATTTGGTTTCACTCAGAAATGACATGTGTTTCTCTAATATCTTAAGAAAATGATGATTTCTTTTATTTCCGATATTTTACAAGAAGAAAACATTTCTTAGTTTCCTTTTCTGTGCTAGTTCTCTATTCTTACAAT
>NW_007030319.1:0-825 GCF_000164805.1 Carlito syrichta | reverse complement strand
GCAAGTAGTATCAGACGGCACTGATAAGGCAAAGAAGTATCAGACGGCACTAATAAAGCAAGGAGTATCAGACGGCACTAATAAGGCAAGGAATATCAGACTGCACTATTAAGTCAAGGAGTATCAGACGGCACTAATAAAGCAAGGAGGATCAGATGGCACTAATAAGGCTAGTAGTATTAGACGGCACTAATAAGGCAAGTACTATCAGATGGCACTAATAAGGCAAGGAGTTTCAGACAGCACAAATAAGGCACGTAATATCACACGGCACTAATAAGGCAAGTAGAATCAGGTGGCACTAATAAGGCAAGGAGTATCAGACGGAAATAATAAGACAAGGAGTATCAGAATGCACTAATAAGGCAAGGAGTGTCAGACGACACTACTAAAGCAAGGAGTATCAGACGGGACTAATAAGGCAAGTAGTATCAGATGGCACTAGTAAGGCAAGTAGGATCAGTCAGCACTAATAAAGCAAGTAAGATCAGACGGCATTAATAAATCAAGTATTATCAGACGGCACTAATAAGGATAGTAGTATCAGAAGGCACTAACAATGCAAATATTATCAGACGACACTAACAACACAAGTAGAATCAGATGACATTAAGACGGCAAGGAGTATCAGAAGACACTAAGAAGGCAAGGAGTATTAGACGACAATAAAAAGGCAAGAAGTATCACACCACACTAAGAAGGAAAGAAGTATCACACGAAAATAAGACGTCAAGTAATATCAGACGATACTAAGATTGCAAGTAGTATCAGACAGTACTAAGAAGGCAAGTATTATCAGATGGCACTAATAAAGCAAGTAGTGTC
>NW_007030318.1:0-313 GCF_000164805.1 Carlito syrichta | reverse complement strand
TAAAGGCACATGCCACCACACCCAGGTAATTTTTTGATTTATTGTAGAGACAAGGTCTCGCCAAGTTACCCAGGCTGGTCTTGAACCCCTGGGCTCAGGTAATCCTCTCACCTCAGCCTCCCAAAGGGCTGGGATTACAGGCTTGAGTCATGCACCCAACCTGATTTTTTTTTTTTTTTTTTTTTTTTTTTTTTTTTGAGTTGGAATCTCACTCTGTCACCCAGGCTGGAGTGTAGTGGCCATTTCAGCCTCGACCTGCTGGACTCAGGCAGTCCTTTTACTTCAGTCTTCCTAGTAACTGGAACTACAGGCA
>NW_007030317.1:0-734 GCF_000164805.1 Carlito syrichta | reverse complement strand
TCATGGGACACGCTTTGCCCATGTGCAGCTCTACGCTGCCACCCAGGGGGCGATGGGAACCCCACAGTGGAGCAAGAAGGCATTACTTGGTGAATTCCCTGGGTGCATTCTGAAATGTTTCTCCCTTTCAAATTTTTGTGTGGGAGGATACACAATTGCTCTGCCAAACGCATTGACGGAAAAGAGCTGACTGCCTTGGTGGTGCTTGTTTTGAATGTCCGTCTCCCTTGGAAAGTGCTGTGTGAGAAGTGTGCTGCACTGTGAGGTTCTGGCACTGAGTGTGCGTGCTGTCATTCCTCCTTCCCACTTGTTCCCTTTCGTGTATCTTACGCTCTACAGGGTGACGGCTTTGGCGTGCGGCTTGTCAACCTCTCCCATGCGGGAATGCTCATCTCCCCTGTGCCACAATGAGGGATCTGAGACATTCACAATTACTTGTGGGAAGGCATTATGTGTGATCCGGGGGAATTCTGAATTGCTCTTTCTTGACACCTTCTCCTGTCAGGGAAAGCAATGAGACTGTGGATTGCTGTTGGGAGTGGCCTTTCTTAGGCCTGGGGTGCACGGGCACCTTCCTGGCTTAAGTCTGTGCCCAATGTGTGCTGCAGTGTCACCTCTTTGCTGTGACTATTATTCTTCATTGCCGCCTGCTGTAACACCTCATTCTCACTCTTTCCCCTTGATTTGTGTTCCTTTCCATAGAGGGCCTTTGCGTACGAGCGTGAAACCTCCGG
>NW_007030316.1:0-750 GCF_000164805.1 Carlito syrichta | reverse complement strand
TACTAAGGGCTAAACAAGAATCAGGTTTCGAAACAGTATCTAGGGAAAGAGAATCCTCATACACAGGACACCACACGGCCTCTAATTAAACAGAATACAGAATCCTTTGTACGAGTCCTCTATCCATAAAATTCCCAGGGTGTCTGCTATGGGACAAACAAGACACAGGGCTGGAGCTCCCCAAATATTTTGGAGCAATTTAGCATGCAGATATTAAGAATCGGTCATTTCAGTACTCCAGCAACATTCTGGTCCTCTTGAAAATTTTATACGGGTATTGGGCACTCCAAGTCCGTTAGGTTCCTCGGAAAAACTGAGGCCAGATTCCAGCACAAAAAGAATCTTCTTTCCATTTCTGGATGTGACTCTGGTCTTAAGGTGAACCCTGTAATCCTTCCTCTTCCGTTACTCTTTTTAGTTTGAGAGGGGAAAAAAGTTTTGCAGTTGCCAAATATTTAGTACGTATGTTTAAAGGAAACCAAGAATCATGAAATTCACGTCCCTAGGAAACTTCTGGACATCTGTCTTTTTGTACACAGAGTTTGGAATCCACATCAACAGGGAAAATCAGGGCATCTTGCTGAGAACGAAAAGGAAATCCAGTTCTAGGAGTTCTCCTTAACTGGAATCTACAGGGCCTCTTGATAAGGTTTAATCAGCAATCTGGGTGTCAGGATCCCTATATTTTTCAGAGTTACTTGCTCCGTGGATACGCTAAGTCTGTCATTACAGACCCACAGGAACTTTCTG
>NW_007030315.1:0-706 GCF_000164805.1 Carlito syrichta | reverse complement strand
GAAAGGAGACACCCCACCACTTTCCCTTCACTCACAGCGGCACAGAGAGCAGAAAATAAATACTTTCAACAGAACAGAGTAAAACAAGGATCCACATAACCTCTTTCTTGAGCTCTTCCCTATGTGCAAATGGAAAACTGCAGCTTGAAGAGGGCAGACTACCTATTATACCCAGTCTTGAGTGGCCAGATTTTCAAAAATCTATCTGGGCTGGGCGCAGTGGCTCAATCTGTCATCCCAGCACTTGGGGAGGTCGAGGTGAGAGGATTGCTTGAGCCTGGGGGTTCAAGACTAGCCTGGACAACTTGATGAGATCTCGTCTCTACAAAAAAAAAAAAATTTTAGCCAGACATGGTGGCGTGCGTCTGTGGTTCCAGCTACTTGGATGGATGAGGCGGAAGGATTGCCTAAGCCCAGCAGGTCAAGGCTGCTGTGGCTGTGAGTGTGCCACTACACTCCAGCCTGGGCAACAGAGTGAGACTCCAAGTAAAAAAAAAAAAAAATCTCTGTCTATCTATAATCTGTCTATCTATCTATCTATCTATTTATCTATCTATCTATCTATCTATCTATCTATCTATCTATCCATCTATCCATCTGAGTCAAGGTGTCACTCTGTTGCCCTGGCTGGAGCGCAGTGACCCGATGGCGGCTCTCCACAGCCTCAACTTCCTGGGCTCAAGTGATCCTTCGAGCAGTCAGGTTG
>NW_007030314.1:0-709 GCF_000164805.1 Carlito syrichta | reverse complement strand
ACTAGTTAGCCAGCTGGATAGACAACTGACTCACCAGCTGACTTAACTAGCTGCTAGCTCGTTAGCCAGCTGATGAAACTAGTTGACTTTAGTAGCTGGCCAGCTGGCTAGCCAGCTGACTTAATTGCCTAGCTACCTAGATAGCCAGCAGCCTAGCCAGCTTACTTAACTAGTTGACTTAACTAAGTAGCCAGCTGGATAGCTAGCAGACTTACCTAGCTACCTACACAGCTAGACAGCTTGATAGTTGTATTAGCTAGCTGACATAACTAGATAGGCTGATGGGTTGCCAACACATTTAACTAGTTACATACCTATATAGACCTCTGGCTTGACAACTGATTTAACTGCCTAACTACCTAGCTAACATGCTGGCCAGCGAGCTGAATTAACTACGTGACTTAACTAGCTAGCCATCTTGCTAGCCAGCTGATTTATCTAGATAGGTAACCTGCTAGGTAGCTGGCTAGCCAACTGACTAAATTAACTGACTTATCTAGCTAGATACCTAGCGAAGCTGTTGACTTAACTAGCTGACTTAACTAGCTGGCCAGTGGGTTGGCCCACTGACTTAACTTGCTGTGTTAACTAGCAAGCCAGCTGCCTGGCCAGCTGAACTAACTAGCTGACTTAACCAGATAGCCATCTGGCTACCCAACTGACTTAACTAAATAACTACCTAGCTAACCAGCTGGGAATCCAGTTCAAT
>NW_007030313.1:0-690 GCF_000164805.1 Carlito syrichta | reverse complement strand
TTTATTGTAGAGATGAGGTCTCGCTGCCAGGCGGGTCTCGAACCCGCAGGCTCAGGCAATCCACTCACCTCAGCCTCCCAAAGGCGCGGGATTACAGGCTGAGCCACCGGAGCCCGGCTTCCCCTGAGTATTAAATGAGAAAAATCATGAAACATGCTAATGCCTAATGCCTGGCAGATAATAGGTATTCAACAAGTGCTAGATGTTATTATTAATGTATCATTTATTAAACAAAATGCATCAGTGTCTTCTGTGAGCAATGCTAGTTGGGGTGAGATAAATGAGATGAGGAGCTTGCTTCAAGCTGTTTATATTTATATGGTAGGAAAATAACATTAGCATGAAGAACTGTGCTAAAAAGTAGACCAACTCCTTTTGTTTTACCTGTCCGTAGGGTAGAAATGTCCTACCGGCGGATGGAGAATCCTGATTGCCACGAGGTTGATGCCAGCCCCTGCAGAGAAAAGGTCCTGCAGACGATTTTAAGCCTAATTCAAAAATAGCTGTAATTAATTTTACTTACTCTGGCTAGATGCCACATCGTACTGGATCAGATGTTGTTGAAACATCTAAGCTCATCATTTGTTATGCAGTGTTCCCAGATCTCTGTTGTACAGGCATATTGTGTGGAGAAAAGAAAGAAAAAAAAGAAAGAAAAAAGAAAAGGAGAGTTGGCATCTTAATTTACTG
>NW_007030312.1:0-731 GCF_000164805.1 Carlito syrichta | reverse complement strand
GAAAAGATAACTGCACATGCATGTTTATTGTAGCACTATTCACAATAGCAAAAACATGGGACCAACCATGCTGTCCATAAAAAGTAGACTGGATTTTTAAAATGTGGTACATATACACATTGGAATATTACGCAGCCATAAAGAAGGACAGAATTATGAACTTTGCAGCAACTTGGATGGATTTACAGTCTATACTACTGAGTGATCTATCTTAGAAACAAAAAACTGAGTACCACATGCTCTCACTCATAAGCAGACCCTGAACAATTATCATAATACTATAAAAAAGATGCCAGGTTCGGTGGCTCAGCCTATAATCCCAGGACTTTGGGAGGCCGAGGGGAGCGAATTGCCTGAACCTGCGGGTTTGAGACTAGCCCAGGCAACTTGGCGAGACCTCGTCTCTACAATAAATCAAAAATTAGCTGGGTGTGGTAGTGCGCCTGTAATTCTGGCTACTTGGAAGGCTGAGGTGGAATAACTGCTGGAGCCTAGCACATCGACACTGGAGTGACCGTGAGCATGCCACTGCACTCCAGCCTGGGAAAAGGAGTGAGACTCCAACTAAAAAAAAAAAAAAGAAAGGGTGGGGGAGAGATTGGCAGTAGTGGAAAACTTTCAGGAGATGGAGGGCCACAGACCATCAATAAGGGTAACTGATCTCAAACCAGGTGAAGTGGGGATCAAAGTGAGGCCCGAACTTTACCTGTACAATGATCATTTGTATATTT
>NW_007030311.1:0-574 GCF_000164805.1 Carlito syrichta | reverse complement strand
TACACAAAAATTAACTCCAAATGGATCAGAGACCTAAAATGTAAAACCTCAAACCATAAGAACCTTAGAAAATGAAGGACATACCCTAATGGAAATTGGAACTGCCATCCAATTCCTGAACAAAACCTGAAACCCACAGGCCATAAGAGATAAGATAGACAAGCGGGACCTCATTAAATTGACAAGCTTCTGCAAAGCCAAAGAAACCATCAAGAGAGCAAGGAGACAGCCTACAGACTCAGAAAAAGTATTTGCCAACTCCAGGTCTGACAAAGGTTTAACATCTTGGCTCTACAAGGTACTCAAACATACTGAAAAGAAAACAAACAAACAAACCCATTATAAAATGGGCAAAAGATATGAACAGACACTTCTCAAAGGAAGACGTCTGAGCAGCCAACAGACACATGAAGAAATGTTCAACCTCGCTAATCATCAGGGAGATGCAAATCAAAACCACACTGAGATACCATCTACCTCCAGTCAGAATGACAATTATCAATAACTCAAAAAATAACAGTTGCTGGGGAGGGTGTGGCGAAAAGGGAACACTTCTACACTGTTGGTGGGAGTG
>NW_007030310.1:0-669 GCF_000164805.1 Carlito syrichta | reverse complement strand
AAAAAAATAAACTATTGGTACATGCACACTAACAAAAGGCATGATGTGAGTGAAAAAGACCAGTTTCAAAAAGTCACTTAGCATATAATTCCAGTTAGAGGCATTGTAGAAATGACAATATTATAGTGAATTGGAAAACAAAACAATGGTTGTCAGCGTCTTGTGTGCGATAGATGAAGAAGTTAAATGGGCATGGTAGTGCAGGCCCGTAATTCAGGATATTCAGAAGGTGGAGGCGGAAGGATTTCTGAAGCCCAGCAGGTCGAGGCTGCAGTGGCCCGGAGCGGCCATTACATTCCAGTTTGGGCAACAGAGTGAGACTCCAATTCAAAAAAAAAAAAAAACACCATCCTGGCCAACTTGGTGAGACCACATCTCTACAATATATATTTAAAAAACTAGCTGGGCATGGTAGCATACATCTGTAATTTCAGCTACTTGGAAGGCTGAGGCGGAAAGATTGCCTGAGCCTAGCAGATCGATGCTGGGGTGGCCATGAGCCTGTCACTGCACTCAGTCTGGGTGACAGTGAGACTCTGACTCAAAAAAATGATAAAAAATAAAACAAATGGCCGGGAATGGTGGTTCACACCTGTAATCTCAGCATTTTGGGAGGGGAATATGGGAGGATTGCTTGAGGCCAGGAATTCAAGATCAGTTGGGCAGCAG
>NW_007030309.1:0-586 GCF_000164805.1 Carlito syrichta | reverse complement strand
AAATAAGAAAGGAGCTGATATCTGAGATAACAGTAATAAAGAATACTGTGAATGAAATAAATAACAAACTGATAAGCAGGAAAGCAGAATTACCCAAGCAGAAGAAAGAATCTCAGAGCTTGAGGACCAAAATATAGAAATAACCCAAACTTTTAAAAACACAGAAAATAAGTTAAAAAAGACAGAACAAAACCTTCAAGAGATGAGTGACTACCTCAAGAGGCCTAACCTAAGAATAATCGGACTCCCTGAGGCAGAAAGAGAAACAGAGACCACATTGGAACAAACTTTCCACGAGATCATTCAAGAAAATTTCCCTCATCTAATCAGTGATACAAAAATTCAAACACAAGAGATTCAGAGAACCCCCGCAAGACAACAAATGAGAAGACCAACTCCTAGACACATAATAATTCGCCTAAATAAAGTAGGCACAAAAGAAAAAATCCTAAAGGCAGCAAGAGAAAAAGGCCAGATCACCCACCATGGAAGACCAATCAGAATAGCAGCAGATTTATCTGCAGAAACCCTGCAGGCTAGGAGAGCTTGGAGCCCTATCTTCAAAGTCCTAAAGGATAAACAATTT
>NW_007030308.1:0-324 GCF_000164805.1 Carlito syrichta | reverse complement strand
ATCATCAGGGAGATGCAAATCAAAACCACTCTGAGATACCATCTAACTCCAGTCAGAATGGCAATTATCAATAACTCAAAAAATAACAGTTGCTGGAGCGGGTGTGGCGAAAAGGGTGGGAGTGTAAACTAGTGCAACCTCTGTGGAAAGCAGTGTGGCGATTCCTAAAAGCTCTAAATATCAACCTCCCATATGACCCTGCAATCCCCCTACTGGGAATATACCCTGAAGAACTCAAATCACTCTATAAAAAAGATACCTGCACATGTATGTTTATCGCAGCATTGTTCACAATAGCAAGAACCTGGGAGCAACCATGCTGTC
>NW_007030307.1:2116-2889 GCF_000164805.1 Carlito syrichta | reverse complement strand
GTAATTATTACAGAAGGGGGTTGGTCACTGTGTCACCCATCACATAACAGGCCAAGTCACTGTGACGCCCATTGCAGAAGAAACCGAGTCATTGGGGCACTTTTAGCAGAGGAGGGCTAGTAACTGCTACATCCATTATGAATGAGGGCCAGACACTGTGGAACTGAACATAGAGGAGGTCAGTCACTGGGAAATCTTTCATAGAAGAGTGTCAATCACTATGGCAGACAACACAGAGTAATGTCAGTCACTGTGATATCTGCTATAGAGAAGGGCCAATATCTAAGGCACCTGAGATGGAAGAGAGTCAATCACTAGAATGACCATCACAAATGAGAGCCAATTGCTGGGGTATGCATCACAGGCGTGTCATTCACTGGGGCACCCATTTCAGAGGAATGCCTGTCACTGAGGCACACATCACAGATAACCAATCTCTGAGGTATCATCACAAAGGATGGCCAGTCACTGAGGCACCCATTAGGACGAGGCCTAGTCACTGGAACGCTTTTCACAGAAGAGGGCTACTCATTGTGACATCCATAACAGAGGAAGGCTAGTCTCTTGGCACCCTTTATGAAGGAGGGCCAGTCACTGGCACAACCATCACAGGGGAGGGACAGTTACTGGTGCACCCATTACTGATGAGGGTCCTTCATTGGGAAATTCATTACAAAAGGACGTTTTGCCACTGAGCAAGAGGTCCATTTATGAATCACCCATTACAGAGGAGAGTTGTTCACTAGTGCACTTTTTATTGTGGAGAGCCAGTC
>NW_007030307.1:0-1003 GCF_000164805.1 Carlito syrichta | reverse complement strand
CAGAGGAAAGCCAGTCAATGGAGCATTAATCACAGAAAAGTGTCCATAGGGAACTAAACACAGATGTGGGCCAGTAACTGAGGCATCAATCACTGAGAAGGGCCAGTCACTGGGACCTCAATCACAGAAGAGGGCAAGTCACTGGGGCACCCATCACACCAGAGGACCAGACACTTTGTACACAATGCACAGGTGAGGCAGTCACTAGAGCACACATAATATAGAAGTGTCTGTCACTTTTTCACTTACCACAAAGGCAGACCAATCTTGTAGTTCCCCTCGCAGAGAAGAGCTAGTCACATGAGCACCCATTAAAGAGGAGAGCCAAGCACTGGATCATATATCACAGAGAAGGGCTATTCACTGTGGCACCCAATTTGGAGGGGGCCAATCACAGAGACGCCAATCACGAAGGAGTCCCAGTCAATGTAGTGCTTCCTATCGAGGTGGTCCAATCACTGGGACACACTTCACCGAGGAGGTTCAGTCACTAAGGCACCATTACGAAGGAGGCTGAGAAACTAGAACACACATCACAGAGGAAGAATAATCACTGATGCACAGATTTTGGAGAGGGTTCAGTTACTAGAACACCCATCACAGAGGGTTAATCACTGGTACACTCATCATATATAAAGAATGGTACTGGTGCACAAATCACAGAGGTTGTGTAGTCACTGGGAGGCTAAATGGAAGAGGCCCAGTCGCCAAGGCTCTCATCACAGAGGATAAATATTCACTCGACATCCAATATATATGAAGGCCAGATACTGGGCCACCAATTACAGAAGAGTGCTGTCACTGAGGCACACATCACAAAAGAGTGTCAGTCACTGGGGCACCCGTTATGGAGGAGATACAATCATTGGGGCAACAAACACAGAGGAGAGTCAGTCACTGGGACACTCATCATAGAGAAAATTCATTCAGTGGAGCACGCATCACAAAGAGGCATTTGTCACTGTGGCACATGTTATGGATGATGACTAGTCACTGAGACTAG
>NW_007030306.1:0-1247 GCF_000164805.1 Carlito syrichta | reverse complement strand
GCGTAAGATACACGAAAGGGAACAAGTGGGAGGGAGGAATGACAGCACGCACACTCAGTGCCAGAACCTCACAGTGCAGCACACTTCTCACACAGCACTTTCCAAGGGAGACGGACATTCAAAACAAGCACCACCAAGGCAGTCAGCTCTTTTTCCGTCAATGCGTTTGGCAGAGCAATTGTGTATCCTCCCACACAAAAATTTGAAAGGGAGAAACATTTCAGAATGCACCCAGGGAATTCACCAAGTAATGCCTTCTTGCTCCACTGTGGGGTTCCCATCGCCCCCTGGGTGGCAGCGTAGAGCTGCACATGGGCAAAGCGTGTCCCATGAGAGAACTCTTAGTTCAAACAGAGGCGCTCTGCACAGCCGAAGTCCAAATGAGAAGAAAACCGCGAGACTCAGACTCATGTGTTGCAGCATGCACCAAGTGAGAATAACATAGATAGCCCCTAAAGAGCGCTGCACATTTTCAAAAGCTCCTTCCCCGGGAAGATGCACATGCACAACAAGCCTCACAGAGGCCGTCTACGCTTATTCAGCAAGGCCAACGCGAGAGTGACTGCATTTCCTAGCCTAGAGAAACGCCAAGGGGTAAAACGTTTCAGGGCTCAAACAGAAGGCAAGCACTGCTTTTCTACAAGTGAGTGTGTAGCACTCATTTCACTCAGTCTGACACCATTGACATGCTCATTCCTACATGTGAAGTATCGACATAACATGCTCGGCTATGCTCATTCAAGCCGTACCTTGAGAATCGTGTATTACACCGTACAGCACACAAGAATCAAACTACTGGAAAATACATCACAATGCAGTAAACATTTGACACAGCATTCCCCAAGCTGATGCACACTCACAGCCAGCAAGCCAAGCCTGTCAGCTCTTCCTCGTAAATGCCAACGGAAGAGCAATGGCTTTGGATAGGAGACGGACAGGTCAAATCAAAAACACTTTAGAATTCAGTAGGTGAACAAATCATGCTTTCCCAAAGATGACAGCGAACCGGTCATGTCGCTCAGTGTGGCACCATGGAGTTGTGCACTTTGTATACAGGAAACGTTGCATACAGCTCTGCTAGGCCTTTGCATTCAATGTAGGATAATACACGCTGAAAAACAGGGAGAATCAGGCGTCACGCCAAAGACCAAGCCACTGTAATACTTGTTGCCCCCCCATTCAGTGACGTGCCGTTTGGAGGAATGTCTCCCATGGAAGACTGTTGTTTTCCGGAAAGCAAACAATGG
>NW_007030305.1:0-781 GCF_000164805.1 Carlito syrichta | reverse complement strand
AAGGACTGTAAGAAGTCACAAAATGCTTTTTTAAAAAAGGTATTATTCTGAATAAATGCTTAGGGAGACTAACTTCGTAGCAATAAGATTACAAAGTGCATAAAAGCTAGCCATGTTGGTGTAAATAATCTTACTACCATTAAAAAAAATTTGATGGGAAAAGACATCTAAAAGTGCATAAAAGCTATCCACGATGGTATGAATAATCTTACCATCATAAAAAAATTTACTGGTGAAAGACATCTCCAAAGAGAAGTGTCAGAATTTTTTGAATAGGAGGTACAGAGGGGATGGAGAAAACACTATTTTGAAATAAAACACCAGAAAGTTAGACAGAATCTTCTTTCATGATGAAATGTAAAAGATAATTTTTGAAGTGTTAAAAAGTAGGAACCATCTCCCCACAGGAAGATCAGAAGCTCTAAAAAATGGTGATGTTATAAATTTAACAAAAAGAAAGATTAGAAGCAAATGTTTGCAAACAACATATCTGACAAAGGTCTTATGTCATGGATTATATAAACTACTCTCACAACTAAACAGTGTGTACACATATTCTCTCTCTGTCTCTCTCTCTCTCTTTCTATCTCTCCAGTTAGAAAAGGGGCAAAAGACAGAAAAGACACAACTAGCAGGGAGAGAGAGGGCAGGAGAATAAGGGGCATGCAGCCATCCATGGGGTGCCAGGTCCAGTGATGGGGAGAGCGGGTATGCTTGAAGTCCAAATCTCACCTGCAAAGGTGTATGTGTCGGGAGGAGAGAGAGGCCAGAACGGAGTCAG
>NW_007030304.1:0-337 GCF_000164805.1 Carlito syrichta | reverse complement strand
CTTCCGGCCACTGCAGCCTCGACCTGCTGGACTCCAGCGATCCTTCCATCTCAGCCTTCCAAGTAGCCGGAACTACAGGCACGCGCTACCACGCCCGGGTGATTTTTTTTTTTTGGATTTATTGTAGAGATGAGGTCTCGCCAAGTTGCCCAGGCGGGTCTCAAACCCACGGGTTCAGGCAATTCACTCACCTCGGCCCCCCAAAGCACGGGATTACAGGCTGAGCCACCAAGCCCGGCGAGATGATCTTTAATAAGACAAGGCAATGTGCTCTGTTGCAGGTGGTTCCGTTTTGAGACGAATTATGACCACTGGAAGCCAGTGCCTGAGCGAGACG
>NW_007030303.1:0-753 GCF_000164805.1 Carlito syrichta | reverse complement strand
TAAAGCATACAACCTAATTTTAATGTTCATCTTCTTTCTTTAAAATAAGCATTATTTCTTGGCAAGTATACTGGGCAAATTTTATATTAAACTGTATAAATGATATTATACCAATTTTTTAAAAAACCGTGTGTGTGTGTGTGTGTGTGTGTGTGTGTGTGTGTGTATGTAGGGAAAAAAGTCTGTATGAATGCTTCCTAAGATGTTAAAAATAATTTTCTTTCAGTGGTGGGACTTTTCTTTATACTTGTCTCTGTTTTTTATAAAGTTTATTTACTTTAATATTCAGAAAAAGTATGAATTAAGAACAAAATGTTTATGTAAAGACTTCTCAAATGGCATTCCTTGTTCCTCTGACTCACTGGAGCTTACAGTTAATTCTATTCATTCAATAAATATTTACTAGAGGTAATGGTGCACACCTGTAGTCACAGCTACTCAGGAGGCCAAGGTGGGAGGATCACTTGAATCCAGGAGGTAAGAGACTGCAGTGAACTATGATTCCAGCACTCTACTCCAGCCTGGTGACAGGGCAAGACCCTATTTCAAAAAATTTAACAACAAAAATTTATTGAATACTTACCATGTACAAGGTCCTATGCTAATAGCTGTTAAGTAGTTTTACTATTTTACAAAAATCAAGCCTATTAGTTGACATATATCACATAGCATGCCTGTGATGAGTTTTATAGCTGCTAGAAGCTCTGGAAACTGGCGGACAAGACAGTGTCCCTGTCTCCAGGAGCTTATGCA
>NW_007030302.1:0-683 GCF_000164805.1 Carlito syrichta | reverse complement strand
GAATAATTTATTGTATAAAATATGTTGATCCTGTGGTTAAGCTAATAAATGTTTCTGTGTATGTAGCCTCGGGTGTTTGGAAAATTCACTTGCATGGACTGCTTCATTTTTCACAATGTTGGATAAGTGACATCTAACTGTACCTAGAAGAGTTTCTGGCATATGGTTGATATTCAGAAAATAAACATCATTACAAATCAGACAGATCTAGGTTCGGCTCTCAGCCACTTAACAGCCAGTGGCTCCCCCTTTGGCCTTGGTGCTGTCCTGTGAACGTCCAGGACAGCTACAAATTAGCTGCAGCTGCTGCCGACGACCAGCCGCTGTCTTGTCTGTGCCTGGCAGAAGTAGCAGCACCATAGCTCTGGCTGGCGACGTCTGCCTCCCCCTGCCATGTGTCATGTGGCAGCCGGGCACACAGAACCCAGGCTGCGAGGCCACTCTGAGAGGTGAGGTGAGGGTCTGATGGTCCCACAGCCGGCACACAGGGAGACCCACCACCAGGACATGGGATGGTGCTGGGTGAGCCAGGCTGCAGTGGACGTCCAGTTTCAAAGAATGCCAGTTCAATTCTGGGTGGCCTCTGGAGGGCTGAGATTCTGGGCTTTGGGATTGAACAAGCTCAGGGTCTGATCCCAATTCTGTTGCTTACAGACTGTGCGATCCTGGGCAAGTTGCATGAG
>NW_007030301.1:0-783 GCF_000164805.1 Carlito syrichta | reverse complement strand
TAGTTCCATCTATTTGGAAGGCTGAGGTGGAAGGATTGCAGGAGCCCCGCAGGTCGAAGCTGTGTTGGCCGGGAGTGGCCACTGCACTCCAATCTGGGCGACAGAGTGAGACTCCAACTCAAAAAAAAAAAAAGAAGAAGAAGAAAGAAAACCCTCTCTATGTTACTGGAGAGAATAAGGACATCACATAGAGAACTTTTTTTTAATGTTCCCAATGTTTTTTTGTTTGTTTGGTTTTGGTTTTTTAATTTTTAATTTTTTTTATTTTAAAGATATGGGGTACAAGTCAGGTTAGGTATACAAATGTCCATTATGCAGGTACCCTTGTTGATGAGGTGTGCTCCCTTTTCCCTGGGCAGATTCCACGACTGCCAATCTTGCTTCCCCTCTCCCTTCCCAGCAGTTTCCCACTACTGCCAATTCTTTTCTTATAGTATTATGATAGTTGCTCAAGGTCTACTTATAAGTGAGAACATGTGATACTCAGTTCTTTGTTTCTGTGAAAGATCACTCAGTATTATAGACTCTAAGTCCAACTAGGTTGCAGTGAACTTCATGATTTTGATCTTTATGGATGTGTAATATTCCATCATGTATATGTACCACATTTTTTTAATCTAGTCCTCTTTTGATGGGCAGCACGGTTGGTTCTATGTTCTTACTACTGTGAACAATGCTATGATAAACATACATGTGCAGGTATCTTTTTTATACAGCGATTTGAGCTCTTCCAGGTATAATCCCAATAGGGGGATTGCAGGGATTTAGATCTTTTGGGAATCT
>NW_007030300.1:0-783 GCF_000164805.1 Carlito syrichta | reverse complement strand
TGTGTATGATTTTATGAACACTCTTATGCACTGGTCAATTCTTTGTAGCAGTAGATTGACAATAATTGTAATGTCTTCATTTTAAAGAATTTCTTGAACCACTTTTCTCTAATGGATTTTTTCAGCTTCATCTTTAACTTTTTGAGGGCAAGAATAATGGGAAATATATTAGAAGCTAATGTACAGGTCCATAACTACTCTGCTTGAGCTACAGAACTTATTCATCTCATTGGCGTCTTTGTTTAAAAAAAATTTAGATCTAATTAAAACAGAATTAATTTATATATTTATATCTATAACACATAAAAGTGTGGTTGAGACAGAAAGCTGGACTCCATCTAACATTGGCTAATACATGAAGGTAGCTTGAATGACCCATAATACAAGCAGAGGTACAAGAGAAAGAGTCCTTTTTTAATCCAGTAGTATTAACTTTTCTTTAGCAGACTTTAGTTATGGCTCTGTAAGATATGCTGCCTGAATCACTTAATCTTTTTGGTGCATGGAGTTCATATGTGTAAAATGAAAAGGTTGGAATCACCCTTCAGATCACTTCAGCTGAAATATTGGGAACCATTCTCTCTAAATGCCTAATTTCATGCTCTTTCTCAGGCAGATTCTTTATTTGTTTTCACTGCTGTTTTAATCATGAAGAATTCATAGCTTCCAATCACAAATAAAGGCATGCATTCATTGCTGCTTTGGTCCATTCTGTGCCACTATAACAGAAAAAGGGAGACTAAATTTATAATGATCAGAAATTTATATCTCATAGTTTTGGAG
>NW_007030299.1:0-593 GCF_000164805.1 Carlito syrichta | reverse complement strand
GCAGATTCATATATGCTTTTCTGCCATCCCCCACCCCCACACTCACATCCTGTTCCCGGCCAGAAAAGGGAGAAGTTGGGTGACAACCCAGAGGGACGTGAGTGGGAATGTGGGAAAGCCTAGTCTCTATTTTCTTCAGGCACATTTCTAGTAAACAACCTATGCCCATTTCATACATTGACTGATTTAATCCTCACAACAGGTCTGTGAGGAAGGAATTGTCATTGTCCTTTTATATATATATATATATATTATATATACATATAATATATATATATATTTTTTTTTTAAGTAGATGAAGAAATTGATGTTAGGATCAGTTAAGTCACTTGAACAAAGTCTCACAGAGCTGGTAATGGAAGGATTTGAATCAGGCCATCTGCTTGTGGTCACTTTTATTCTGCCTCCCACATAGTTGGGATGACTTTTCTCTCCTTCCTGCTGCCTCTCTTCCTTCCTTCTCTTTTGTCCCAGAATGAGAGAGATCAGTAGTAAGAGAGAGAGACACAGACAGAGAAAGGGAAAGAGAAAAAGACGGACAGAGATGAAAGAGAGAGAGAGAGAGAGAGAGAGAGAGAGGAGAGAGAGAATGA
>NW_007030298.1:0-804 GCF_000164805.1 Carlito syrichta | reverse complement strand
CTTAAGTTAGGCATGCAGCACCAGAAATGTTTGGTCTCTGTGACAGCATTGAGAATAGGTGGCACATGGCCATGACCTATCCCCGGCGCTAGCTGTACCTAGTGAAAGGTCTGCATGGTTGAGTGTGGTCGAGAAGTTGGTGCTGTGTCTTCCCTCAGCTCCCAGACCAGAGTGTCAGTGTCTTCTTTCCAGCTCTGAGTCCTGGAAGTTCAGTTCCTGGCAAGTGAGTCCGAGAGGCTGGGGCTTCCTTCCTCCACCTGTTGCCCACTCACAGGACTGGAGCTCTGTCCCGGGCCTGGCAGGCTGGGAAAATGGGGTCAAATTGTCTGCAAGCTGCTTTTCTTGTAGAGCAGAGGTTGCATGCTGGTGGCGGCCACCTGTGAGGACTTGGAAACATGACCTCACTCAGCACCCATCCTGAAGCATGGGTGTCACTCCAAGAGAAGTGGGTCTCTGTCCTTACCTTTGGCTCCACAGCATGGGTTTAGAGGAGGTTTTCCTCGCATTAGAGGCCCCTCGTATGATCACAGCCCTCTGAAATGACCACTAAAAGGGTTGGCTAGTGTTCAAGGAGAGTATGTGGCAAGAACGAATCCAAGGGTGCTTTCCGCACGGTTGAGGGGTGAATATTCGTGGTGAGAAGTAAAGGAGACTCATAGCTCCATAAGTAAAGCAAGCGAAATCGTTGGCTATGGACAGCTGGGAAGCGTATCCCAGCAATCAAAGCACACTTCATCGCGCACCAAGACGACTCCTGCTAAGGGTTGGGCAGGCCTGGAATCTCCCCCCTCTCGTCCAGCACTT
>NW_007030297.1:0-673 GCF_000164805.1 Carlito syrichta | reverse complement strand
ACCATAGACAAAAATGAACTAAAAATGGATTACAAACATAAATGTAAGAGCTAAAACTATAACACCCTTTAGAATGAAACATAAGGTTAACCTTTATGATCTTGGATTTGGCAATAGACTCTTAAAGATGACATCAAAAGTATAAGCAAAGTAAAAATGTCACATTCCTAATAAGAGAATGCAAATAACTGCTAATAAATACTATTTTCTTCAAGAATTGAAAAGTTCAAAGTTTAATAAATTTTTTGGTGACAGCAAATAGAAACTACCACCTTCATAATTTACTGGTTAGGGGAATGAAATGTGGTATCACCTCTAGAGGGCTATTTGACAGAATCTATCAACATTTTAAAAGCATATGCCCTTTGATTCAACAATCTCACTTCTTGTTATTTATCCTATTGATGTATGAAATGATGCAATTTTCTATTTACAATAGCAAAACACTGAAAATGTTCTAGTGGTAACTTATAAATGATTAAATAAAATATGACATGTTCTAATGATGAATATTGTACAACTATTAGAAATATGTAGACAGCCAGGCTCGGTAGCTCAGCCTGTAATCCTGTGCTTTGGGAGGCTGAGGTGAGTGGATTGCCTGAGCCCGCAGGTTCAAGACTTGCCTGGGCAACTTGGTGAGACCTCATCTCTACAATAAATCAAAAATTAG
>NW_007030296.1:0-632 GCF_000164805.1 Carlito syrichta | reverse complement strand
CTGCAACTTTTTTCTAATATCTGGGGCAGCCTGATTATTAAAAGCCATTATAATAGCTGCGTGTTTTCTGGCACTTCCGGGTTCATAGGAGTGTACCACCTGAAGGCTTCCGAAATTCTTTCTAGGAAGGCAGCTGGACTTTCATCGTTATCTTGTATAACATCATATACCCTGGCCAAATCGGTAGGCTTGCGTGCCGCAGCCCTGAGACCCGCCATTCGAGTCTGGCGATAGACTCGGAGCCTCTCCTTACCTTCTGCCATGTTGAAGTCCCATGCAGGGTGGGACAAGGGAAAGACTGCATTGATGAAGTCCGGATTCTGGGTAGGCTGCCTGTCTTCTCCCAGAACCAATTTCCGGGCTTCCACCTGGATGCCTTCCCTTTCCTCCATGGTTAAAGAGAAACTTTAAAAGCATTTGACAATCATCCCAGGTGGGCTGGTGGGTAAAAAGAATACTTTCTAGTAGGTCAGTAAGATCTTTTGGATTATCAGAGAATTTAGCAGTTTGGGTCTTCCAATTGTATAAATCAGAGGTGGAGAACGGCCAATAGTGCAGGGGTTGTTGTCCAGTTTCATCTGGGGGCCCGAGTGCGCAGAGGGGGAGCATGGCGGAGTCTGTGGGTCCCTTAT
>NW_007030295.1:0-701 GCF_000164805.1 Carlito syrichta | reverse complement strand
AGATATATAACAAGCTAGTTAATTCAGCTGAGTAGAAAGCAGGTCAGCTATATAGGTCAGTTAGTTAAGTCAGCAGGCTTGCCAGCTGTATAGCTAGGTAGTGATCTACTTAAGTCAGTTGGTTATGCAGGTGGCAAGCTAATTAACTCAGCTAGGTAAGACAGCTGGCTAGCCAGCTAGCTAACTAGGTAGAGAGCTAATTAAGTCACCTGTTATCCAGCTGGCTAACTAGTTCGTTCAACCAGTTGAGTCAGCTGGCTAGCCTGCTGTCTAGCAGGTTAAGTCAACTAGTTATATCAGCTGGTTGCTAGCTGGGTAGCTAGGTAGCAAGCTAGTTAAGTCAGCAGGCTAGCCAGCTGGCTAGCAATTTAAGTCAGCTAGTTAATTCAGCTGGCTTCCCAGCTGGCTAGTTGGTAGCTGGCTTCCCAGCTGGCTAGCTAGGTAGCTAAATAGTTAAGTTAGCTGACTAACCAGCTGACTAGCTGGTTAAGTCAGCTAGTTAATTCAGCTGGCCAGGCAGCTGACTTGCTAGTTAAGTCAGCAAGTTAAGTCATTGGGTCATTCAGCTGGCTAGCTAGTAAAATCAGCTAATTAAGTCAGCTGGCCAGCCAGCTGGCTAGCTAGGTAGCTAGCTAGTTAAGTCAGCTAGTTAAATCAGCTGGTTAGCTAGGTATCTAGCTAGTGAAGTCAGTTAGTTAGTC
>NW_007030294.1:0-624 GCF_000164805.1 Carlito syrichta | reverse complement strand
GACTGAGGTAGAAGGATCGCCGGAGCCCAGCAGGTCGAGGCTGCGGTGTCCGGGAGCCGCCACTGCACTCCAGTCTGGGTGACAAAGTGAGACTCCAACTCAAAATAAATAAATAAATAAATAAATAAAATATCCCCGACAAGATATCTTGACAACATACAAAATGCATGTATAAAAAAGGAAACAAGAAAATGCAATTTCATTTTTAAAATTAAAAAAAAAACCCACAAAATTGCAAAGTGCTCTCAGCTTTTTTTTTATTTCTAATAGAAGAAAATCTATTCTCAATGAATGTTTTGTAACCGGTGGAGAAACAAAATCATCTCATCATTTTGGCGATCTGAGAGTCCCATGGATACTTCTCAAATAACACTGATCCACATACAATGGTTTGTAATTAAGATAAGTAAACAAACCTCAGTACTCCAAGGTTACAATAATTCATGAATCTTGCAATCTTGCTTATTACCGTGTTATCAAAAGTTAGGAAGTAGCCAGGAAGTATCTATTCTTTCTTTATTTTTTATTTATTTATTTTTTTGAGTTGGAGTCTCACTCTGTCGCCCAGACTAGAGTGCAGTGGCCGCTCCCGGCCACCGCAGCCTCGACCTGCTGGGCTCCGGC
>NW_007030293.1:0-1011 GCF_000164805.1 Carlito syrichta | reverse complement strand
TTAAAGTCCCCAGTTATTATGTGTAGAGTCAATGTCTTCTTTAGTTTCCTCGAAGTTGCTTTATGAATGTTGGCGCACCTATGTTGGGTGCATATATGTTTAGGATAGATATTTCTTGTTGATGGAGTGAGCCTTTTATCATTATGTAGTGGCCCTCTGTATCTTTTTTAATTTTTGATAGCTTAAATGGTATTTTGTCTGAAATTAGGATCGCGACTCCTCTTTTCTTTTGTGTTCCATTCGCCTGAAAATTTGTTTCCCATCCTCTTACTTTGAGTCCGTGTATGTCCTTTCTAGTGAGATGGGTCTCTTGAAGGCAGTATATTGTTGCCTGGTGATATTTTATCCATTTTGTCATTCTATGTCTTTTCAGTGGTGCGTTTAGTCCATTCACATTCAGACTAATTATTGAAATGTGAGAGTTCATCCCTATCATGGAGTTCTTATTGAGTTATTGTTCTTCCACTTGGTTTTTTCTTTTTTCTTTTTCTTTTTTTTTTTTTTGTCTTTCTTTTGCTTTTGGGGTTGGTTCATGTATATTTTATTCTTTTCCCTGTACTCTTGTGAAGAACGTTGTTCTTTTTTCCTTTTCTTCTGTGTTTAGTACTTTCTTAAGTGTTTCATGTAGAGATGGTTTTGTGGCTGCATAAGTTCTTAGGGATTGGATATCTGGGAAAGATTTTAATTCTCCCTCACTGATGAAGCTTAGCTTGGCTGGGTAGGTTATTCTTGGTTGAAATTGTTTATCCTTTAGTACTTTGAAGATAGGGCTCCAAGCTCTCCTAGCCTGCAGGGTTTCTGCAGATAAATCTGCTGCTATTCTGATTGGTCTTCCATGGTGGGTGATCTGGCCTTTTTCTCTTGCTGCCTTTAGGATTTTTTCTTTTGTGCCTACTTTATTTAGGCGAATTATTAAGTGTCTAGGAGTTGGTCTTCTCATTTGTTGTCTTGCGGGGGTTCTCTGAATCTCTTGTGTTTGAATTTTTGTATCACTGATTAGATAAGGGAAAT
>NW_007030292.1:0-2753 GCF_000164805.1 Carlito syrichta | reverse complement strand
AAGTGACCTGGCAAGCCAGCTTGCTAGCTTAAGTCAGCTAGTTAAGTCAACTGGCTAGCCAGTTTGCTAGATAGGTAACCAGTTAGTTAAGTCAGAAAGTTAAGTCAGCTGGAAACCAGTTGGCTAGCTAGTTAAGTCAGCTCATTAAGTCAGTTGGCTATGCAGTTGGTTAGTTAGTTAAAAAGCTAGTTAAGGCAGAAGTCTATCCATCAGACTAGCCAGTTATTTCAGCTAGCTAAGTCAGCTGGCTAGCTAGGAAGCTAGCTATATAAGTCAGCTAGTTATGTCAGCCAGTTAAGTCAGCTGGCTAGTTAGATAGCCAACTAGTTAGCTAGCTAGTTAAGACAACTAGTTAAGTCAGCTGGCTAGCTAGGTAGCTAGCCCATTAAGTCAGCTAGTTAAGTCATCTTGCTAGATAGTGAAGTCAGTGAGCATAGTCAGCTGGCTAACCAGCTGCCTCTCTGTGTAGCTAGTTAGTTAAGTCAGCTGGATAGCCAGTTAAACAGCTAGTTAAGTATCCTTGTCAAGTTAGCTCTGTATCCAGCATGTTAGGTAGGTAGCTAGGTAGTTAAGTAAGCTGGCAAGGCATTGGGCTACGTAGGTAGTTAGCTAGTTAAATCAGTTGTCTATCCAGCTGGCTAGTTACGTAGCTAGGCAGTTAGGTCAGCCTGCTAGCCAGCTGGCTAGCTACTTAAGTCACCTAGTTAAGTCAGCTGTCTAGACATCTGGCTAGCTAGGTAGCTAGATAGTTAAGTCAGCTCTCTAGCTCACTGGCTAGCTAGTAAAGCCACTTAGTTAAGTCAGCTGGATATCCAGTTGGCTAGCTAGGTAGCTTGTTACTTAAGTCAGCTGACTAGTCAGTTAGCTATCTAGTTAAGTCACCTAGATAAGTCATCTTGCTAACCAGCTGGCTAGCTATATAGCAAGCTAGTTAATTCAGTTGTCTGGCAGGAGGCCAGCTATTTACCTGGCTAGCTAGGTAATGAGCTTGTTAAGTCAGTTGACTAGCCAGCTGGCTAGCTAATTAAATCAACTACTTAAGTCTGCTGACTAGCCTGCTAGCTAGCTAGGTAGAGAGTTAAGTTAGCTGGTTGTCCAGTTGGCAAACTAGTTAAGTCAACTAGTTGTGCCAGCTGGCTAGCTGGTTAAGTCAACTAGTTAAGTCAGCTGGCTAGCCAGCTGGATAGCTAGGTACCAAGCTAGTTAATTCATCTGGCTAGCCATCTGGATAGTTATTTAACTAAGCTAGTTAATTCATCTAGCTTCCCAGCTGACCAGGTAGTTGGTTAGCTAGTTCAGTCACCTGGCTAGCCAGTTGGCTAGTTAGCTAATTAGTCAGGGTGCTAGTCAGCTAGCTAGTTAAGTCAGCTAGCTAGACAGCAAACTCTTCAGCTAGATAGTTAAGTCAGTTAGCCAGTAGCCAGATAACTAGCTAGTTAAGTCAGAAAGCTAGAGAGATAGCTTGTTTGCTAGCTAGTTATGTCAACTAGATAGCCAGCTATCTAGTCAGCTAGCTAGTCATAAGCTAGCACATCAGCTAGTTACTTAGCTATCCAGTTGGCTAGCAAGTCTGCTATCTGTTCAGCTAACTAGTGGGTTCGCTTGCTTTCCATCAGGTCAGCTAACTATTAAGCTCCCTCGCATGACAACCATTCAGTAAACTAGTCGACTCGCTCACCAGCCAACAGGTTAACAAACTTGTCGCTCACTCACAGGACAAGTCAGTTAACTAATCGGCTTTCTCGCCAGTTAACTATTTAAGTCAGATCACAGGTCGGCTTGCTCACCAGTCAACTTGTTAAGGAAGCTTACCTGTTGGCTCACTGCTGGTTAAGTTGGCTAATTGGTTGGCTCAATCGCCAGTCAAATATTTAAGTCTTCTGAGCTGTTGGCTCACATGCAAGCCTACTAAATTGAGCTGACCGGTGAGCTCACAGGTCTGTGACTAGTTAAGTCAACTGACCAGTCGGCTCACTCGCTGGTCAACTAGTTAAGTCAGCTGACAACTCAGCTCAATCACCTGCCTACTAGTTAAGTCAGCTGACAAGTCGGTTCACTCACCGACTGACTAGTTAATTCAACTCACTTGGCTCACTGGCAGGCCGACTTGTTCAGTCAGCTAACTGGTCAGTCTACTAGCTGGTCAACTAGTTGAGTCAGCTAGCCAACCAGCTGACTAATCGGCCACCTTGTCAGCAGATAAGTTAGTTCAACTAACTTGTCAGCCAACTAGTTAGGACAGCTAAATAATTTGTCAACTAGTCAGTAACCAGCATGCCAACTAGTTAAATGAGCTAACTATGGGCCAACTCGTTAGTCAACTAGTAGACCCAGCTAACTAGTTGTCCGACTAAACGGCCAACTTGTTAAGCCAGGTAACAATTCGGCTGAGTAGTCAGCCAATGTGTTAAACCAGCTAACTTTTTCAGAGACTTTTCAGCCAACAAGTTATGCCACCTAGTTAACTCGTTAACCAACTCATTACGTCAGCTAATTTACTCATTTTCCAACTAGTTAAAGCAGTTAACTAAGTCATTAACCAACTCGTTAAATCAGCCTGCTATCTCATTAGCCAACTATTTAAGTCAGTTAAGTCTGCTAGCTAAACAACTAGCAAGCTAGCTCAGTTAGCTAAGTCAGTTAGCTAACTAATTAGCTAGCTTTTTAGGTCAGCTACTTAAGTTTGCTACCTAAATAGTTAGCTAATTTAAGTCAGCTAGATATTCATCTTTTTAAATAGTTAGCTACATATT
>NW_007030291.1:0-765 GCF_000164805.1 Carlito syrichta | reverse complement strand
AGGGGCTATCTATGTTATTCTCACTTGGTGCATGCTGCAACACATGAGTCTGAGTCTCGCGGTTTTCTTCTCATTTGGACTTCGGCTGTGCAGAGCGCCTCTGTTTGAACTAAGAGTTCTCTCATGGGACACGCTTTGCCCATGTGCAGCTCAACGCTGCCACCCAGGGGGCGATGGGAACCCCACAGTGGAGCAAGAAGGCATTACTTGGTGAATTCCCTGGGTGCATTCTGAAATGTTTCTCCCTTTCAAATTTTTGTGTGGGAGGATACACAATTGCTCTGCCAAACGCATTGACGGAAAAGAGCTGACTGCCTTGGTGGTGCTTGCTTTGAATGTCCGTCTCCCTTGGAAAGTGCTGTGTGAGAAGTGTGCTGCACTGTGAGGTTCTGGCACTGAGTGTGCGTGCTGTCATTTCTCCTTCCCACTTGTTCCCTTTCGTGTATCTTACGCTCTACAGGGTGACTGCTTTGGCGTGCGTCTTGTCAACCTCTCCCATGCGGGAATGCTCATCTCCCCTGTGCCACAATGAGGGATCTGAGACATTCACAGTTACTTGTGGGAAGGCATTATGTGTGACGCGGGGGAATTCTGAATTGCTCTTTCTTGACACCTTCTCCTGTCAGGGAAAGCAATGAGACTGTGGATTGCTGGTGGGAGTGGCCTTTCTTAGGCCTGGGGTGCACGGGCACCTTCCTGGCTTAAGTCTGTGCCCAATGTGTGCTGCAGTGTCACCTCTTTGCTGTGACTATTATTCTTCATTGA
>NW_007030290.1:0-664 GCF_000164805.1 Carlito syrichta | reverse complement strand
TTCTCTCTCTCAATCTCTCTCTCTCTCTCTCTCTCTCTCTCTCTCTCTCTCTTTATCTCTCTTTCTCCATTGTTTCTCTGAACTTTTCTCCCACATGCTCAAAAATTACTTCCCTTTCCCAAGCTTATCCAGTGCCAACATACACAAGAGGGCTTTGCTAAGGATTGACTTAAAAACCTACCCTGGCCCCCATTATCATGCAGAAGAAAGGACACAACCAAATAGAGTCCTTAAGAAGATATAAAATTGGCCAACAGGTATACAAAAAATGCTCAACATCACTCACCATTAGGGAAATGCAAATCACAGTCACGGTGAAATATCACCTCACATTTGTTATGATATTTATTATCAAAAAATGAAGAGATAAATGTTGGCAAGGGTTTGGAGAAAACAGAACCTTTATACACTGCTGTTAAAATTTTAATTAGTGTAGTTATCATGAAAAACCAGTATAGAAGGACCTCAAAATAATAATGAAATACCTTGTGATCCAAAATTCCTCTACTGAGTATATACCCAAAGGAAATGAAATAAGCACCTCATCGACATATCTACATTCCCATGTTAATTTCAGCATAATTCACAATAGACAAGGTGTGTGTGTTTGTGTGTATGTGTGTGTGTGTGTGTGTGTGTGTGTATGCATGTATAAAATAAATCG
>NW_007030289.1:0-8812 GCF_000164805.1 Carlito syrichta | reverse complement strand
TTATTTTTTAATATAAATCATTAAGATGGAGATTCCAGAAAGAGTCCTATAAACAATCATTAAATATTCCTTTTTTTGTAACCAAGAATATGAGTGGAATTAGTGTTTCTTATTTGTTGAGGGCTGACAGCACATATAATACTGTGCACACTATTTGCTTTCTTAGAAGTGTGTGTGTGTGTGTGTGTGTGTGTTTCACCAGACACCATTCGCAGGTATAAAGCTTTCCAGTATTGCTAGCACAAGTCAAATAACTGAAGGAACTGTAAGGTGTTTTGTTTTGGTGGACATTCCTGCTGTTTTGTTTTGCTTTTTGTTGTGTGGTGGTAGTTATTTCTCACACTAGTCAAAAAGTAGAGAAAGAGATAAAAATTTCATGAGTTCATTAAATTTTTAGAGGCACTGCAGTGCCCAGAAAAATAGTTGTTGCTACTATCTACTGCAGTAGTTCTGGTTGGATGGTATCTTATTATAGGATGAGGGGCGGTGGGAATGAGAACTGGAAAGGGACAAAAGGGATGCCAATGCCAAACACTGAGATGTCTCTTGAACTAAATTCAGTATCCTCACAGCTTTCTGTGCTGCCAGGTATACCCAAACAAACACCATCTAAGGAGAAAAGAGGTCGTTGGACCTGCAGCTGCAGCAGTTCATCAAGCATCGTTCAGTGTTAATGGTACAGTACTAAGGGTTTGCAGTATTTTGCTAATTTCAAGATCAAGGTTAAAATTAGTGGAAATCATTCTTTTTAATTTGATCTTTCAAAATAATTTCACATTTGTTAAAGTGAAATTACAAAGTAATTCAATTACAAGATTTATGAATGTCCATAAATGTATAACATATCTGATAACTTTCACAAAGAAATTGGTGGGATTTCATTGTTACTGTTTTTTTTTTTAAAGATAAGGTCTTGCTCTGTCACCCAGGCTGGAGTGCAGTGGTGCAATCATAGGTCACTGCAAACTCTAACTGCTGGGCTCAAGTGATCCCTGGCCTCAGCCTCCCAAATAGTTGCAACTACAGGTGCATGCCAACACATCTTAATAATGTAGACATAAACCTATCTCAAAACATGAAGCACCTATTGAAACTTCGTACCCCATTCCAAAGCATGGGTGAAAAACCAACGTCTAACAAATGGAACCAAAAGCATTCAGGCCCCCAGTGAATAACAAGTAAAGGAGAGGAACAGAGATGTCAAGTGAAGAGGAATGTCATATAACTATTACCATACAAAAAATTTAAATTTAGGATTACCAAAGAGATCATATGACAGCCACACAGTACTTACATTGTTACCTGCCAAAATGGCAGCAAACTTTTTCAAGTTTGTGTTCTATGTTATGAAGATGTAGTGTAGAAGATATTACCATGGCATTGAGGAACAGGATTTTTCAAGAAAAATTTTCAGAAAGGAGCCTGCTTACAAATTTTCAAGATTGGACTTGATTTTTACTATTATTTTTAATAGTAAGATAAACAGTGGCGTAGAGACCATAATTAAATGACTTAGTAAAAATTACTTTTTGATTAAATATTATTTTTACTTGATGAAAAACAAAAAAACACATTTTTCTTTTAAGCATATAAAAGTCACATTCTTTAGTAATGGATGTAATTGTCATAAAGGCAGTCATAACATGTTATACCATACCCCATACACATGCTATTTTGCTGAAAATTTTGTAACAATTTTTTTGTTTGTGTGCTTGTTTAATTATTGAGGTAGAGACTACTCATTACTTTCTGCCTGTGTGAATACCACTGCTGCCCCATCTACAGTCTGCAGATTTCACCATTGTTGGTGGCTAGTTGTCCTTTGTTGATAATCTAAGAGTTTCCTTTAAGAAGTTCAGATATCTTCCCCTTGCTCTCACAGCCTTCCCCTGTCCCCCTCTCATTTAGAGACTCGTGAATTTTTTCAAAGTGTCTGCCTCTCTTTCTGTAAATCTCAAATCATGTTATCCTATAGTCTGCAAATTTAAAGGACAGTTTTGCATCTCATGTCAGGACATACCATTCTCTTCTCCAATACCTGATGTGCTTGGAGTGGCACAGTCATGCTTCAGTTAGAAAGAGTCCATGTTAAAGAGCTGAATTTCCTCACATGGTGAAGATCTACTAAGCTCATGGAAATTGTGTAAGGACTCTTCACGCAGACTGAAAAATAATGTCCTCAATTAATTAGGAGCTAGATAGTCATATTCTTTTAGTCCTTGTTCTGAAGAGAGATGGATTAAAAACTCGTAAGTGCAGTTTTTGTACAAATGTCTTTATAGTGACCTACATGCCATTTTATTTAAAGATTAAAGAAAGCAAATAGTATAAGCATAAATTTGCAGGTGGTTCTGCGTAAATAGAGAAGGAAATGAATTTTTTTAAACTATCATTTAAAAAAACAATATTATTTCAGCAATCAGCCATTTTTTACAACAAATTCTAACTGGTAATGTAAGAAAAGAACATGAAATAAATATTTTTCTACTAGGATATAAGCTTCACAGATTCCTGGATTTTTGTTTACATTATTACTAATGTATTTTTGGAGACTAGAATTGTGTCTGATGCATAGTAAGTGACCAATAAATTGTCTGAATTTTTTAAGCTATAAATTTATGAAATATAAAAAGATGTATAGTGTTATAGTAATTCTGACTGCATAAAATTCGGTTCACAATTCATACACTGTAATGATCTGCTATATAAAGTATCACCCTATATCTAAAATTATTATATTAGCAATTAAACACTCAGAAGAAAGAAAAAACCCAATGGAAATAATGTCAAAACCACAATAGATTTAAAATATTTTAAAGGCTTTATTTTAAACAAAATACTGTGAAACAATTTCTCTGCTAATAAATGGAGTAAAGTAGTATGCCATTTTTCTTTTCTTTTCTTTTTTTTTTTGAGTTGGAGTCTCACTCTGTTGCCCAGACTGGAGTGCAGTGGTCACTCCCAGCCACCGTAGCCTTGACCTGCTGGGTTCCAGCAATCCTTCCGCCTCAGCCTTCCAAGTAGCTGGAATTACAGGCATGCGCTACCACACCCGGCTGATTTTTTTATTTATTGTAGAGATGAGGTCTCGCTGCCCAGGCGGGTCTAGAACCCACAGGCTCAGGCAATCCACTCACCTCAACCTCCCAAAGGCGTGGGATTACAGGCTGAGCCTCCGAGCCCGGCTGTGGTCTGCCGTTTTAATGACGTCATTATAATTAGTAAAACAGTTTTTCTGGGGTGTTTTAAATTAATTTACATGCTGAAAACAAAGTAAGTCATGCATTTGACAAATGCACAGTGTTTTCTCCTCAATGGATAAAATATAGAATCTATCATGTCAACATTTATTTTTTAGTACTTAAACATTCATAGACTAACTTGTGACAAAATTATTTAAAGCAGTGTGGCATTCCTAAAAGCTCTAAAAATCGACCTTCCATACGATCCTGCAATCCCCCTACTGGGAATACACCCTGAAGAACTCAAATCACTCTATAAAAAAGATACCTGCACACGTATGTTTATTGCAGCGTTGTTCACAATAGCAAGAACCTGGAAACAACCACGCTGCCCATCAAAAGAGGACTGGATTAAAAAAATGTGGTACATATACATGATGGAATACTACGCAGCCATAAAAAAGAACAAAATCATGAACTTCGCAGCAACCTGGATGGAACTAGAGTCTATAATACTGAGTGACCTCTCACAGAAACAAAGATCCGAGTATCACATGTTCTCACTCATATAATGGACCTTCAACATCCAATGTAATACTATAAGAAAATGACTGATGGTACTGGGAAACTATGCGGGGGAGGGGGATGGGATTAACAGTAGCAAATATCTGTCTGGGGATGGGAAAACACCTCTTATCAACAGGGTGCCTGAATGAAACGTAATTGTACACCTAACCCTTAACTGTACCCCACAAAACCATAATAAAAAATATTGATTAATAAAAAAAAATTATTTAAAGGAGTTTTAAAGCACTTTATTGAAGTATACCAGCACAATATAAAATTTACTACTTTAGTTATATGTCAATTATTTTTAACGAATTTAAAGAGTGATACAACCACTGCCAAAACGAAGTTTTAGAATATTTCTATCACCCCAGAAGCTTCTCTTTGCTTATATTTACAATCCCTTTTCCCAGCCACAACCCGCTAAACTAGTGTACTTTCTGACTCTGTGGATTAACCTCTTCTGAACGTTTCATTGAATAGAATAATACATTGAGGTCTTTTGCAACTGGCTTCTCTAATTTAATTCACTTCATTTCTTTTTATTGCCAAAAAAAATTCTATTGTGTGAATACTATACTATACCTGCATGATCAATGTTTATATACCTAACCCTGAATTGTACCCCACATCTTTATAATAAATAAATACATTCAAATGAATTAATTAATTAAATTTTAAAAGAACTAAAAATGGAAAGTAAAATGTAAAAATAAAATGTAAAATATAAGTACTAAAATTATAAAGCTTTTAGAAAAATACATGGGTACAAATCTTTGTAACCTTGGATGAGGTCAAGAATTTTTAGATATGACAAAACATGACAAAAAAATAATAAGTTGAGGGTTTTTTTATCAAGAAGCGATGCTGGATTTTATCAATGGCTTTTTCTGCATCTAATGAGATCATCATGTGGCTCTTGCTTTTACATCTGTTGATGTATTTCTTGACATTTATGGTCTAGCAAATGTTGAACCAGCCCTGCATCCTGGGGATGAAGTCTACTTGGTCATGATGGATAATTTTTTAGATGTTTTTGGATCCGATTTGCTAGAATCTTATTGAGGATTTTGCATCTGTGTTCATAAGGGATACTGGCCTGTAGTTCTCTTTTTATTGTTGGATCTTTACCTGGTTTGGGGTTCAGTATGATATTAGCTTCATAAAATAATTTGGGGAGAATTCTATTCTTCTCAGTTGCCTGAAATACTTTCAATGGATTACTATCAGCTCCTTCTTGTACATTTTGGAGAATTTTGCTGGAAACTCATCCAGTCCAGGGCTTTTTTTGGTAGGTAATTTTCGTATGACAGAGTCAATTTCCTGGGTTATTATTACCCTATTTAGTGTCTCACTGTCTTCTTGTTTTAACCTGGGGAGGTTATGTGATGTCAGAAAGGCCCAATTTCATCTAGGTTATCAAGTCTGTTTCCATTTAGATGTACAAAGCAATCTCCAATAATCTTTTGTATTTCTTCGGGATCAGTTGTGATTTGATCTCTTGTATTTCTGATTGTGTTTATTTGGGCTTTTTCTTTTTCTTGGTCATTCTGACTAGGGGCCCATCAATCTTGTTAATTTTTTCAAAGAACCAGCTTTTTGCTTTTTTGATGTTTTCTAAGATATTTTTGTCTTCTATGTCCCGTATTTGGGCTTTTTTGTGATTTGAATTCTTCTGCTAAAGTTGAGGTTTTAGTGGTCTTCTCTTTCTAGCTCTTTTAAGTTAATTTTTAGGCTCTCCACTTGTGATCATTCCATTTTCTTGATGTGTGCTCATAGAGATATCAATTCCACTCTTACAACTGATTTCATGGCATGCCAGACATTTTGGTAAGATGGTTCTTCATTTTCATTTGTTTCCAGGAATCTTTCAACTCCTTTGATTTCAGTGTTGATCCAGTCATTGTTCAGCATCATGCTGTTTAGTGTCCATGTCTTTGTGAGTTTGGGGGAAATGTTGTTGGTTTTAATTTTTTTTTTTTCCACTGTGGTCTGAGAATGTGCATGGCAAGATTTCAACTTTGTGGAATTTCTTATGCTTGATTTATGGCCAAGAATGTGTTCAATCTTGGAGTATATTCCATGTGGTGATGAGTAGAATGCATACTCTGAGGTTGTTGCTTGTAATAATCTGTAGGTATCGACTAAGTCCATTTGGTCAAGTGTCAAGTTTAGGTTCTGTATCTTCTTTTTGATTTTTTGCCTCGATGATCTATCTAGAGCCTTCAGTGGGATATTTAAGTCCCCTGCTTTAAATAATGTTAGATTCAATATCTTTTTTCAGTTTATTTAGTAGTTGTTTTATAAATTCTGGTGCTCCTGTGTTGGGTGCATATATGTTTAGGATGGATATTTCTTGTTGATGGGTTGAAAGTTTTATCATTATGTAGTGCCCTTTTTTATGTTTTTAAATTTTTGTTAGCTTAAAAGTTATTTTGTTTGCTATAAATATTGTGACTTCTACCTTCTTTTGTGATCCATTTGCCTGGAAACTCATTTTCCACCCTCTAACTTTCAGTCTGTGTGTGTCCCTTACAGTGAGATGAGTCTCCTGGATGCAGCAAATAATAGGGTCATGGTTTCTTATCCAGTCCATCATTCTTTGTCTTTTCAGTGGTGCATTGAATCCATTCATATTCAGGCTAATTATTGAAATGTGGTGGTTTTTCCCTGTCATGAGGTTCTTATATAGGTATTGTTGTTCCTCTTTATTTGTTGTCTTTTCTTTGGTTTTTGGGTTGATTCATGTGTATTTTTTTATCCTTTCCCTCTACTCTTGTGAAGAACTTGGGCGTTCTTTTCTTCTGTGTTTAATATTTTTTTAAGTGTTTCTTGTAGTGGTGGTTTGGAGGCAGCATAAGTTCATAGGGATTGGATGTCTGGGAAAGATTTTAATTCTCCCTCACTGATGAAGCTTAGTTTAGCTGGGTAGGTTATTCATGGTTGAAATGTTTATCTTTGGGAACTTTGAATATTAAGCTCCATGCTCTCCTAGCCTGAAGGGTTTCTGTAGACAAATCTCATGTATTCTAACTGGTCTTCCAAGCTTTTTCTCTTGCTGTCTTTAGGATTTTTTCTTTTATACCTACTTTGTTTAGGCAAATTATTATGTGTCTGGAAGACGGTCTTCTCATTTGTTGTCTTGCAGGGGTTCTCTGAATCTGTTGTATTTGAATTTTTGCATCATGGATGAGATGAGAGAAGTTTTCTTGTATAATTGAATGGAATGTTTGTTCCCGTGTGGTCTCTGTCTCGCTTTCTGCCTCAGGAAGTCCAATTACTCTTAGGTTCAGTCCCTTGAAGTAATTGTTAATCTCTTGAAGGTTTTGTTCTTTTTAACCTTCTTTTCTACGTTTTTGACAGTTTGAGTTAGTTCTGTATTTTCATCCCCAAGCTCTGAGATTCTTTCTTCTGCTTGGCTAATTCTGCTTTCCATGCTTATTAGATTGTTATTTATTTCCATCACAGTATTCTTTACTGCTGTTATTTCTGTTATCTGCTCCTTCCTGTTTTCCTTTTTTCTCTCCTTAATTTTTTTAAATTCTCTCTTGATGTCTTGATGTCTGGGTTTATTGCATGCAATTACTCATACTGGAGTTCTTCATTTTTTTGCATTCTGAAGTCTGTTTTCTCAGTTTCTGACCTCCCTGGGGTCTTTGTGAGACCTATATTCTTCTTTTGGTTTTTCTTTATTTGTGCAGATTTCTTCTCCCTACCTCCCCCACCCCCCAGTCCTCTTTAATTCTGTTGTTCAGGAGTGGAGGGGTCGCTTTTACTTTTATTTGTTCAATCTCCTATTCTTCCTTATGTATATCCTCTTGCTTTGTTCAATTCTGGAGCTGGACTGTAGGCTGGGGGTGGTCCTTTTTGCAGTTTTGAGATTTAATTAAGGGAGGAGCTGTGATTTGAAATCTATCTGCAGATCCCAGTATCTGCCAACAGGTATATGGATAATCTGGAACCCACTTCCCACTGCCTTGCAATCTGACCACACAGTGGGGTTATTGGTTTACTCTCTGAAAGCAAAATGAGGTTGAAAAAGGGAAAAGAATAGAGCAGGGTGTGGGGGAAAAAGGGGGGTGGAGAGAGAGAGTAGTAAGAGGGAAAACAGACAAACGTACCAACTAAGAAATGAAAAGAGAAACAAAGGCTAAAACAAGTAAAAAGAAAAATAATAACAACAACAATAAACTAACCAACAACCCTACAAAAAAACTAAAATATGCAATCATGCAAACATACAAGCTAGCCAACCTCCTTATTGGTGTGCTATTCCTGAATACAAATATGGGGTCTAAAGAGAAAAAAAAAATGAATAAAATAAAGTCAGTAAACTAATAGAACCAAAACAAATGTGTAAACATTTCTGATAAGAGTAAGAAGAGAGTGAAAACACAATGGATAAAACAAACAGACAAAGAATTAAAAAAAAATTTAAGATGGGAAACCAAACACACTCTGAGACTTTTCCTTTAAGTCCCATGTCCTTTCAGCTCTGATTTCTGCCTGTCTTTGCAGGCTGGTAGATTTGTTCACAGTGAGGGTCAGTTGCCCTTGCCTGTGTGGAGGGTGGGTTAGATCTGGGCTGCCTGCCAAACCTACCACTCATATCTGGCCTGTGTCTATTTAGCAAGGGGAAGGAGCTTCTGTCCTTCCCATTTTGATGTTGTTACCTAGGATCACGGAGCCCTGGGGCTGTTCTCACAGCTCCAGTTGATCTTTAGCTGCTGCAGCTGGAGACTGCCAGGCAATGCAAGCCAGGCTGGGCAGAAGTCAGAGGCCACCTAGGATGGGAGGGTGTAGACAATGGTAGTGCCAATAACAGCCACCACTTCACAGTGTGTGAAAGGAACTCCATGAGCCTGGCTTCGAGCAAGGGGTAGGGTGTGGTATTGGCAGCGATGGCAGCAGTTTCAGTAGGGCATGTCTGGAGGGGGCTTCACAGTCCAGAGCCGTGAGTTGCCCCAGGCATGGGTGGGGCGACAGCAGCAGTGGGGGCATCAGTAGCCACTGCAGCAGCTGAGACAACTGAGGTGGTTGAGGTGGCAGCCAAGCACCGTGTG
>NW_007030288.1:0-709 GCF_000164805.1 Carlito syrichta | reverse complement strand
CTTCCAACTGGTTGAGTCAGCTAAGCAATGGCTGACTAATAGACCAATTTGTCTGCTGATAAGTAGCTCAGCTCACTAGTCAGCCGACTAGTTAGGGCAGATAACTTGTTTGCCAACTAGTAGGCCGACTAGTTAGTTGAGAAAACCAGCAAGGCAACTAGTTAACCGAATTAACTAGTGGGCCAACTCATCAGTCAACTATTTGACCCAGCTAACTAGTCGGCCAACTAATCGGCCAATTTGTTAAGCCAGCTAACAAGTTGGTCGAGTAATCAGCCAATGTATTAAACCAGCTAACTTGTTGGCCGTCTAGTCAGTCAACAATTATGTCACGTAGTTAACTCGTTAAACGACTAGATACGTTAGCTAATTTACTCATTTACCAACTAGTTGAACCAGCTAACTCATTAACCAACTCATTAAATCAGCTAGCCATCTTATTAGCCAACTAGTTAAGTAAGCTAACTAACTCTGCTAGTTAAACAGTTAGCTGACTAAGTCAGCTAGTTATGTCAGCTAGCTCACTAATTAGCAAGCTATTGAATCAGTTACTTAAGTCTGCTACCTAGCTAGTTAGCAAATTAGTTAAGTCAGCTAGTTATTCAACTTCCAAAATAGTTAGGTACATATTTAATTCAGGTAGTTAAGTCAGCTAGCTAACTAGTCAACCAGTTGTCAGCTAGCTCAGTATATAAGTCAGCATGCTAAT
>NW_007030287.1:0-801 GCF_000164805.1 Carlito syrichta | reverse complement strand
AGTCGACTAGTCCACTAACTAGTCAATTAGTTCACTAGCTAGTCAACTAGTCCACTAACTTGTTGACTAACTTGTCGATTAGTTCTCTAACTAGTTGACTAGTCCACTAACTCATCAAGTAACTAGTTCACTAACCAGTCACCTAGCCCAATAACTAGTCGATTAGTGCACCTTGTCAATCAGCTGGATAGACACCTGGCTATCTATGTAGCTAGGTAATTAAGACAGTTGTCTAGTCCACTGGCTAGCTAGTTAAGTCACCTAGTTATGTCAGCTGGCTAGCAAGCTGGCTACCTAGGTAGTTTGCTACTTAAGTCAGCTGGCTAGCCAGCTGGCTAGCTGGTTAAGTCAACTAGTTAAGTCAGCTGGTTAGTCAGTTGGCAAGCTAGTTAAGTCAGCTGGCTAGCCACCTGGCTAGCTAGTTAAGTCCGTTGGTTAATTCAGCTGGCTTCCCAGCTGGCTAGCTAGGTAGCTAGCTAGTTAAGACAGTTGGCTAGCCTGCTGGCTAGCTTGTTAAGTTAGCTAATTAATTCACATGGCCAGCCAAATGGCTATCTATTTAAGTCAGCTGGTTAAGTCAATCAACTGGCTAGCTAGATAGCCAACTGGCTAGCTAGGTAGCTAGCCAGTTAAGTCAGCTAATTAAGTCAGCAGGGTAGCTAGGCAGCTAGCTAGTTAAGTCAGCTAGTGAAGTTACTTGGCTAGTCACTTTAGTCAGCTGGCTAGAGAGCTGCCTATCAGAGTAGCTATCTACTTTTGTCAGCTGGCTAGCCACCTGGATAGCTAGATAAGTCACCTAGT
>NW_007030286.1:0-688 GCF_000164805.1 Carlito syrichta | reverse complement strand
TGCGTCCTTCCCTCAGGATACTCATAGGAAGTGCTTGTCTGAATGGCCTTCCCACATATGTCTATGTGAGTTAACCCAGCTCCAAGGCAGAATAGTAGAGTTGGCAGCATACAGGATAGTATTTTATGATGATCCTTTCAGAGTCTTTTTCCTACCCAATGTGGCACTCTTTTTCCCAATGTGGGCACTCAAAAATATCTTTTTTTCCTCAAAATCTGGCGTTCAGAGCTCTAAGATTTCAGAATGCCTCCAGAGGTCTTCTCTTCTAAGATTTCTTTAACATTAGTCTTATAATTCTTCTTATCCTCTGGCCTCATTTTCTAGATGTTTTGCAACTGTCTGTGACGTTTACAGTCTAGGAAGAAGGCTAGTTTTACCTTTAGTTTAGCTGGACTTCTCAAGTTTTTGCTGTATATTTATGACTGGATCGAGTCTTTTTTTTTTTTTTTTTGAGCCAGAGTTTCACTATGCTACCCAATCTGGAGTGCAGTGGCAGAATCATGGCCACTGCAGCCTTGACCTGCTAGACTCAGGCAATCCTTCCTCCTCTGTCTTCCAAGTAGCTGGGACTACAGGTTTGTGCCACCATGCCCAGCTAATTGTGTTATTTATTGTAGAGACGAGGTCTGGCCATATTGCCCAGGCTGGTCTTGAGCTCCTGGGCTCAGGCAATCCTCTCACCTCAGCG
>NW_007030285.1:0-628 GCF_000164805.1 Carlito syrichta | reverse complement strand
AATATAAACCATTGGCTCACTATCTTAACCAGCTGACTAATTTAAAAAGCTGACTTAACTAGCTGACTTAGGTAGTTCATTTAACTATTTAGCTAGCTGACTTAACTGGCTAACTTATCTAGTTAGCTAGCTGACTTAACTACCTGAATTAACTAGTTAGAGAACTATTTAACTAGCTGAATAACTAGCTGATTTAATAAATAAGTAACTAGTTAGGTAGCAGACTTAAGTAGCTGACTTAAATATTTCTCTCTAGTAAGCTAGCTGACTTATCTAGCTAACAAGTTAACTAGCTGACATAGGTAGTTACTTAACTAGTTGGATAACAAGAGAGCTAGCTGAATTGACGAGTTGGTTAATGAGTTAGCTAACTGTTTTACTCGTTGGTAAACGAGCTGTCTTAAATAGTTGGTTAACGAGTTATCAAGGTGACTTAAATTTTTGGCTGATGAGTAGGCAGACAACTTAGCTGATTTAACGTGTTGGCTGACTACTCGACGGGCTTGTTAGCTGGCTTAACAATAAGCTGACTCGTCGGTCGACTAATTAGCTGGATTAGCTAGATGACTAACGAGTTGCCTCACTAGTTAACAGGGTTAACTTGTTGCCTGCTGGTTTCCTGACCAAT
>NW_007030284.1:0-743 GCF_000164805.1 Carlito syrichta | reverse complement strand
CTAGCTGTTCAATGCACTTAGTTAATTCTGCTGGCTAGCCTGCTGGCTAGGTAGGTAGCTAGCTAGTTTTGAGAACTGGCTAGCCAGCTTGCTACCTTAAGTAGCCTAGGTGAGTCAGCTGGCTAGCCATTTGGCTAGGTACGAAGCCAGCTAGTTAAGTCAGGTGGTTAACAGCTGATTAGCTGGTTAAGTCTGCTAGTTAAGTCAGTTGGCAACCTGCTAGCTAGGTAGTTTAGTTAACTCATTAAGACACTTGTCAATACAGCTGGTTATGTAGTTAAAAAGCTAGTTAAGACAGATGGCTAGCCATCTGGCTAGCTAGTTATTTCAGCTAGTTAAGACAGCTGGATAGCTAGGTAGATAGCTGGTTAAGTTAGCTAGCTAAGTCTGATTGCTGGCTAGTTAAGTCAGCGAGTTAAGACAGCTGGCAAGCCAGCTGGCTAGCTGGTTAGATAGATAGTTAAGTCAGCTCTCTAGACAGTGAGCTAGCTTGTTAAGTAACCTTGTTAAGTCAGCAAACTATCTAGCTGGTTAGCTAGGTAGCTAGTTAGGTAAGTCAGTTGGCAAGCCAATGGGCTATGTAGGCAGCTAGCTAGTTAAGTCAACTGGCTATCCAGCTGGCTAGCTAGTTAAGTCACCTAGTTAAGTCTGCTGGCAAGACAGCTGGCTAGCTAGGTAGCTAGATATTTAAGTCAGCTGTCTAGCCTGCTGCCTAGCTATTTCACCTAGTTAAGTCAGCTGGG
>NW_007030283.1:0-749 GCF_000164805.1 Carlito syrichta | reverse complement strand
GATAGCTAAACAGAGACAGGCCAAAAAATCAAGAAACAGTATAAGTCAGAAGGTAAACACCAGACGTAATCTAGACCAACAGTTTCAATGATAAAATCATAGGTCAAAATAAGCCATCAAACTAGAGTCACTTCTGTGATCTCCGATTCCAGCCTCTGCCTTTTGTTTTTCATTGCAGCATAGGGGTGGGGCTTTGTCTCCTGTTTCACACTGTTGCCTTAAAAGCTGAGGTAAAGTTTGTTGCTAGGTGGGCGGGGCAATGGAAGTCTGCCTGGAGAATGGCAAGGCAGTTTAAGCAGGTCTGTTTTTCTCTGCTTGTCTGGGTCCTCTGGGTTGGGGTCTGATGCTGTGTGCCTCAGCCAGGGTGGACCCGGAGTTCCAGAGCTCCAAAGTTCCAAAAGGCAGGCTGTAAATGACGAGAGTGGCACTGGGTCCCTACAGAGTATTCAGCCAGTAATGGAACCGGTGTCTCTGAGGGGCGGGCGCTCAGAGCCTCCCTGTGCGACCTGCGGTGCCGGGTGCCGAGCCGGGGAGAGAGCTGGAGGGAGCAGGGACCCAAAACTTCCCCGCACGCTGCAATACCTGGCCTTAGGAAATGAGGTAAAGTTTGTTGCTAGGTGGGCAGGGCAATGGAAGTCTCTTCCTGGAGAATGGCAAGGCAGTTTAAGCAGATCTGTTTTTCTCCGCTTGTCTGGGTCCTCTGATTTGGGGTCTCATGCTGAGTGCCTCACCCAGGGTGGACCCGGAGT
>NW_007030282.1:0-922 GCF_000164805.1 Carlito syrichta | reverse complement strand
CTTCAGGACAAACAGCAGTCTAACCCATCCCCCCTAGGCATATCTCCTTCAGATACAATATCAGGACAACTCAAATGACCACCCACTTTTGGTCAAGGAACTTGTGAATTGCAAATGTCTAACAAGCCTCTTACAGGAAATCCCCCTCAGGTTAAGCTAATCAGACCTCTGTGAACTTCGTGACACAGATAAGCCCCACCATGGCAGCAATCATGTGACTAACCCACCCATCCGCCTGCTGTCCATCATCTGACATCATCAGTACCTGCACTTGCTTGCCATTTTGTGATGACGTGGAAGCAGACCACCACCCAATCACCCTAATGATCTTCCCCCATCAAGGGGAATGGTTAAAAGGACACAACCACAGGCAACCAGGGGCCATTGCCTTGCTAGAGTCTGGCGTGGCCGTGTGCTCTTTGAGTCATGGCTGTCGCCATGCTTCCTGGCTTTGGCCCCCCTCCCCCACTTGGGGAGCTGAATCTTCTCTTTTCCTTCTCTTTCTCTCTCTAATTTATTTTTAAATAACTTTTTTTCTTACTCTTTTTGTGAGTCGCAATTATTTGCTATTTACTCGGATCTCTGGGTTGCCGGAACGCACCTCCGGTTTGCCAGCCCCGCCAGTGCTGCGCGCCTCCCTGCATCTCTCGACCCTCACCCGGTCCTTCCGTTCCCTAACATTTTTAGAGGTTCCACCGAGTCCGAGATCTCTCTCTCTCTCTCTCTCTCTCTCTCTCATATCTGGTGGCCCTCTGTGGACTGTGTTGGAACCTGGTGGCAATTGAAGGCTCTAGCTGAGGCTACACTTCAGCATGCAGCTCCAGGGAAAGACTTCAGACCGCTGTGGCCTGACTGGGTGAGGCACTAAGGTTAAATCTTTGCTTCCTTCTAGCCAAGATTTCGGAGTTCCCCGTGGACCGAG
>NW_007030281.1:0-687 GCF_000164805.1 Carlito syrichta | reverse complement strand
GGAGTACACACATGTACCCATTGCATCATCATATAGAGTGGTGGTAGGGAGTGGGTCTCGGGGAACACATACCACAATCAGTGAACATTGTGATTTGCAAATAGCTTCTGAATCCTAGTTCCCCATCCCCTACCTTAATCAACTTTCAAAACTACAAAAGACAATAAAGCTTCCTTCCCACAGTCCTGTTTCAAAATAGAACAAATCCAGAGCCCAGATCAAGGAAGAACAGAGGACTGAGCAAACATCAGAAGTGAAAACCTCTCCTACTGACACTGAATAAAGGACCTAAAAGAAAAGCAAGAGATATGTCACAAATGAGGAAAAACTAACGGAAGACCATAGATATACTCTTCAAGTGTAATGAAGAGAAAACTCCTGAAAAATCAGACCTCAGAGCCCAAACAATGGAAGTCGCCAATGACTGGCCCCAGAATATGATAGAGATTAGGGAATGGATGGAAAGAGTGGATAAGACTCAAGAAAGACATGGAAAGCAGAATTAATCTAGCAGAAGAAAGAATCTAAAAACTGAAGATCAGAACATAGATTTAACCCCATCTATAAAAAACATAGAAAGAAAACTCAGAAAGAAAGAACAAAGCTTACAAGAGATGTGTGATTATATCAAGAGGCCAAACCTACACCTGATTGGTATCCCAGAAGAAGAAAGGGAAATGGAGAAAA
>NW_007030280.1:0-648 GCF_000164805.1 Carlito syrichta | reverse complement strand
ATTGCTTGAGCCCGCGGGTTCGAGACCCGCTTGGGCAGCGAGACCTCATCTCTACAATAAATCAAAAAAAAATCAGCCGGGCGTGGTAGCACATGCCTGTAATTCCAGATACTTGGAAGGTTGAGGCGGAAGGATCGCCGGAGCCCAGCAGGTCGAGGCTGCGGTGGCCGGGAGCGGCCACTGCACGCCAGTATGGGCGACAGAGTGAGACTCCAACTCAAAAAAAAAAAAAGTTTGAGATGCAAATGAGTATTGGACCACTAACGAAGCTCTGCTTTGTAGCTTTGTTTTGCTTTAATTTTTAGAGATGGGGTCTCTCTGTGTTGCCCAGGATGGAGTGCAGCAGCTATTCACAGACGTGGTCATCGAGCCCTACAGCTTTTACCCCCTGTAACTTTGCTTTTGTGATGGGAAATAAATAGACTGAGGGTCTGCTGGCAGAGCTGTAGTGCATGCTGTGCTCCCTTGCCCAGTGGCCCCTCGGGATTAGAAGCCTGGGGTCCCCAGCCGCCAGGAATATGCTGTCCAGAGTTGTCGCCTCTTACCTCTGGAATCGCCTTCAGTTGGAAAGAGTGACTTTTCTCAGAAGAACATCACATTCAATGATGGTCCGTATGGGAGTGTAATGGGGGAGGTCTCCCGCATGAT
>NW_007030279.1:0-613 GCF_000164805.1 Carlito syrichta | reverse complement strand
TCAGTGGCTCAGCCTGTAATCCCGCGCCTTTGGGAGGCTGAGGTGAGTGGATTGCCTGAGCCCGTGGGTTCGAGACCCACCTGGGCAGCGGAGACCTCATCTCTACAATAAATCAAAAAATCAGCCGGGCGTGGTAGCGCATGCCTATAATTCCGGCTACTTGGAAGGCCGAGGCGGAAGGATCGCCGGAGCCCAGCAGGTTGAGGCTGCGGTGGCCGGGAGTGGCCACTGCACTCCAGTCTGGGTGACAGAGTGAGACTCCAACGCAAAAAAAAAAAAAATTTTTTTTTCCTGTTTTAACACAGAAGGAGTACCAACCTCTTACTACTACCATGTTGGTGAGTCTGTTTCACCATGAAACAACATGAATTTTAGGGGACAGTTAGAACATAGTATTGACCTAATAAGCTATTTAATTCTTATGGTTTCTTTGTAAGAAGATTTTTACTGTCTTTAATGAGCATAGGACTATACAGGATTTTTATTTCTTTTTGAAGTTTAGGATTTTGTTCATTTAACCTTTGAATAACATCTTTTTTTTTTTAAGTTGGTGTCTCTGTTGTCCAGGCTGGAGTGCAGTAACATGCTCATAGTCACCACAGCCCTGACCTGG
>NW_007030278.1:0-687 GCF_000164805.1 Carlito syrichta | reverse complement strand
CAGCGGACTTAACTACCTAACCACTACTAACTGCTGGTCAGCGAGTTGACTTAACAAGGTGACTTAACTAGCTAGCCAGCTTACCTAAATAGCTGACTTAGCTAGCTAGCTACCTACCTAGTCTGCAGACATAATTAGCTGCTTTAACTACCTAGCCCCATCAGTAGCTATGTTCTAAACTCTGATTAAAAAACTTTTCAAGTTAACTCTAAGTTCAATCCAAGTTCACTAACTTCTAATATTTTTAACAAATAAACTTACCAACTTAACACTATACTATAATCTATAAGTTTACTTAAATGACTTAATTTTATTACCTTAATTTTATACATTTTATTTTATAATTATTATAACCTACTACATTTTTATACTGCCCTATAATTGTATATTAATTACCTATGTACTTATCCTTAACCTAAAATTTTGTCACAACTTCTATAAATTTCAAATATCTAAACTGTCTCTTATACTTTATTAATTACTTATCTTATAATACCATGTCTAAATTCTAATACAACTATTATCTATTACGAACCTTATCATTAGCACTAATAAGTACAAAAATTATGAACTTACTCTATGTTCTATAAAACTTAATTCAACAATATTTTAACCTAAAACCTAGATCTGATTGTCTGTTGTGTGGAGGCTACCTACGTCTCAAAAACTGCCATGCCACTTAGAACA
>NW_007030277.1:0-815 GCF_000164805.1 Carlito syrichta | reverse complement strand
GACACTCATCATAGAGAAAATTCAGTCAGTGGAGCACGCATCACAAAGAGGCATTTGTCACTGTGGCATATGTTATGGATGATGACTAGTCACTGGGACTACCTTCACAGAACAGGGTCAAAACTGAACACCCATCACTAAGGAGGAAAAGTCACTGGAGCAGCCATTATAGAGGAGAGTCTCTTACAAGGGCAACAATCACAGAGATGGCTAGTCACAGGGCTAACTCACACAGAGAAGGGGCAGTCACTGGGTCACCAAGAGAATAGAGCTCTGTACTATGAAACCCATCACAGAGGCATGCTAATCTCAGAGATACCACTCACAAAGGAAGACTAACTACTGGGAAACTCATCAGAGAAGATGGGTAGACAGTGAGTCACTCATCAAAAGGAGTAACATTGCACCCTTCACAGAGATGGACTAGTCACTGACGCACCCAAAACAGCAGAGTCAGTAACTGTGGCACCCATTATGAAGGAGGACCAATCACTGTAGCACCCATCACAGAGGAGGACCAGTCACTAGAGCACCCAATACAGAGGAGGGTGAGTCACTTGGACAGTTACTTTTTGAACAGTCACTGGCTCAACAACCACAGACGTGGGGGTACTCATTGGGACACCAATTTTGGAGAAAGCACAGTCACATAGACTGCCATTGCAGAAGTGCCCCACAACTTGGGCCCCCATTATGGAGAAAGGCCAGTCAAAGTGGCACCCATCACAGGAAAAGGGTAATCACTGGGTCACCCATCACAGAAGCAGTCAGTCCCTTGGACATCACTCACAGATGAGAGCCAGTCACTGGGCCAG
>NW_007030276.1:0-604 GCF_000164805.1 Carlito syrichta | reverse complement strand
GGTGAACATTCTAAATTGCAAATACTTTCTTCTTTCTTGTGTGATTGTACTTGAGGCTACTGCGTTCCACTTTGAAGATGTTGATACTGACAAAGATTTTCTCCTGGACCAAAGTCTAGCTAGGCTTCTCTGAGCCCAATTCTCCACTAGACCTCAATCTTGGTGAATAAACTTGAATAAACATTAACATCATTCCTAATAGCTCAAGGCCTTATCCCTAGGATAACCCTAACCTCCTCTTAAAGTGTTTGCCTGAGAAAACTCAAGACTGCTGAAAGATTTACTGTTGGTTCTAGTCAGCACCTGACCATAGACCCTTAAACCCACCCTCTGTCCTATACTTAGAGCATTTACGAAAAGGAGCTTCCATCTGGGAATCTTGCTTTTAACCTTTTTAGGTGTGTATGTACCTTCTTAAACTCAAGAGTGCCTTTCTCAAAGAACCTGAAAGCCATCCTATGGAAGTATAATCATCAGGAAGCATACAACCTTTGTCTCCAAACTCTGTTGGAGGGTAGAATCCTAATGTTGATAATTGTCAGATAGCAGTTACAGAATGTCTAATCACATTTACACTGGCTAATCAACTGTAATTTTTCACTTC
>NW_007030275.1:4741-8708 GCF_000164805.1 Carlito syrichta | reverse complement strand
CCTGGCAAATCATCTAATTACTTAGCTAACTAATCAGCTAACCATACAACCAGCTAAACAGATAACTAGTGGGCTTACTTGCTTTCTATCAGGTCATCTAATTTGTCGGCTCGCTCGCCTGCCAACCGGTCAGCCAATTAGTCAGCTCGCTCCCCTGCCAACAGGTCAATTACTTGTCGGCTCACTGGTAGGCCAACACGTCAGCTAATTAGTCATCTTCCTCGCCAGCTGACTTGTTAAGTCAGCTCACTGGTTGGCTATTTCGCTGGTTGACTAGTTATGGCAGCTCACCCTTCAGCTCACTTGATGGCTGACTAGTTAAGTCGGCTCACTGTCAGTTCAATCACTGGATGACTTGTTAAGTCTTCCCTCCACTCGCCTCATACAGCAGTTGACTAAAATGAGCTGACAAGGCAGCTCACTTGCCAGTTGAATAGTTACGTCAGCTGACCAGTCGGCTAACTCACCAGCTGACTAATTAAGACAGCTAAGCAGTCAGAAGAGTAGCTGACCAACTTGTTATTTCAGCTAACCAATCAATCGACTATCAACCAACTTGTCAGCTAAGAAGCTACCTCTGCTAACTAGGCGGCCAAATAGGACAGCCACCTAGTCAGTCAAATAGTTGGCCAACTATTTTGGTCAGAAAATCAGCCAGCCAACTACTTAATCATGCTAACCATTGGGACAATTCGTCTGTCAACTCGTTGACCCAGCAAACTATTGGCCAACTAGCGGTCCACCTTGTTAAGCCAGGAAAAAAGTTGGCTGAATCATCCACCAATGTGTTAAACCAGCTAACTTGTAGGGTGTCTCATCAGCCAACAAGTTAAGTAAACTAGATAACTCGTTATCCAACTAGTTATGTCAGCTAGTTAACTCGTTTGCCAACTAGTAAAAATAGTTAGCTAACTTGTTAACCAATTCATTAAATCAGCTAGCTATCTCATAAGCCAACTAGTTAAGTCAGCTAGCTAAGTAAGGTAGCTAACCAGCTGGCAGCTAGCTAAGTCAACTAGCTCACTAGTTAGCTAACTACTTAAGTCAGCTGCTTAAGTCTGCTACCTAACTACTTAGGTAATTAGATAAGTAAGCTAGTTATTCAGTTATTTAAATAGCTAACTAACTATATAATTCGGTAAAGTCAGCTAGCTAACTAGTTAATTCAGTCAGTTAAGTCAACTAGCTAAGTAGTTAAGTCAGTTAGTTAAGACAGCTAGCTAGCTAGTGAGCAACAGGTTAAATCAGCAGGTTGAGTAAGCTATTTAGCTAGGTAACTGATGGGTTAAGTCAGCTCATTGAGTCAGCTAGCAAGCTAGTAAGCCAAAGGGTTGAGTCAGTTGGTTGAGTAGGCTCGCTAACTAGATAGCTAATGAGTTAAGTCTACTGGATGAGTCAGCTAGCTAGCTAGTTAGCTAACGAGTTAAGTCAGCTGGTTGTGTCAGCTAGGTTGCTCGTTAGTTAAAAAGTTAAGTTAGATAATTAAGTCACCTAGATAGCACGTCAGATAATGAATAAGCTATATAGTTAGCTAGCTGGTTAAGTCAGCTAGCTAGCTAGGCAGCTAACTATTTAAGTCAGTTTGATAGGTAGATAGCTAGTTAACTAGCTATTTAAGCCAGCTGGCAAGCTACATAGCTAGCTATTTAGCTAACTCTTTAAGTCAGCTGGCTAGCTAGATATCTAGTTAGTTAAGTCAGCTAGTTAAGTCAGTTGGCTAGGCAGCTAGCTTGCTAGTTAGCGAGCTACTTTAGTCAGTTGGTGAACCAGCTGGATAACTGGTTAATTCAGCGAGTTAAGAGAACTGGCTAGTCAACTGTCAAGGTAGGTACCTAGATAGTTAAGTCAGCTAGATAGCTGAATGGCTAGCTAGTGATGTCAGCGAGTTGTCAGCTGGCTAGCCACCTGGCTAGCTGTTGTCAGCTAGATTAGTCAGTCATCTAGCCATCTGTCTAGGTAGGTAGCTTGCTAGCAAGTAGGCTAGCTATTCAATACCCCTAGTTAAGTCAGTGGGCTAGCCTGCTGGCTAGGTAGGTTGGTAGCTAGATAAGTCAGCTGGCTAGCCAGCTTGCTAGCTTAAATCAGCTAGATAAGTCAGATGGCTAGACATCTGGCTAGATAGATAGCCAGCTAGTTAAGTTAACTAGCTAGCCAGCTGACTAGGTGGTTAAGACAGCTAGTTAAGTCAGCTGACAACCAGCTGCCTAGCTAGTTAAGTCTGCTCATTATGTCAGTCGGCTATCCAGCTGGTTGATTAGTTAAAAAGATAATTTAGTCAGGTGGGTAGCCATCTGGGTATCTAGTTATTTCAGCTACTTAAGTCAGCTGGATAGCTAGGGAGCCAGCTACATAAGACAGCTAGTTATGTCAGCTAGCTATCTAGTTAAGTTAGCCAATTATGTCAGAAGGTTAGCTAGATGACTAGCTAGATAGCTAGCTAGTTAAACTAGCTAGTTAAGCCAGCTGACTAGCTTGGTAGCTATCTGGTTAAGTCAGCTAGTTATATCAGCTTTCTAGCTAGTTAAATAAGTGAGTTAAGTCAGCTGGTGAGTCAGCTGCCTAGCTGGGTAGCTAGCTAGTTAAATCAGCTGACTAGAGTTAACTAGTTAGTTAAATGACCTATTTAAGTCAGCTCAATAGCCAGCTGGTTAGCTAAATAGTTAAGTAATTAAGTCAGCTGTGAATCCAGCAGGCTATGTAAGTAGGTAGCCTGTTAAATCAGCTGCCTATCCAGCTGTTTAGCAAGGTTCCTAGGCAGTTTGGTCAGCCAGCTAGTCAACTGGCTAGCTAGTTAAATAACATAGTTAAGACTGCTGGCTAGAAAGCTGGCTAGTTAGGTAGCTTGATAGTTAAGTCAACTGTCTATTGCGCTGGCTATCTGGTTCAGTCACTTATTTAAGTCAGCTGGCTAGCCACCTGGCTAGCTAGGTAGCTGGCTACTTATTTCAGCTGGCTAGAGAGCTGGCTAGTTAGTTAAGTTAACTTGTTAAGTCAGCTTGCTAGCCAGCTAGCTAGTTATATATCAAGCTGGTTAATTCAGTTGTCTAGCAAGCAGACCAGCTTTTTAAGTCAGCTAGTTAAGTCAGCTGATTAGAAGGTGCCTATCTAGGTAGCGAACTAGTTAAGTCAGTTGGGTAGCCAGCAGTCTAGCTAATTAAGTCAGCTAGTTAAGTCATCTGGCCAGCTAGTTAGCTAGCTAGGTAGAGGACTAGTTAAGTTAGTTGTCTAGCCAACTGGCTAAGTAGTTACATCAGCTAGTTGACTCAGCTGGCCACCCAGCTGAGTGACTTATCTAAGTGACTTATCTAAGTTGAGTGGCTTATCTAAGTGACTTATCTAAGTGACTTATCTAAGTGACTTATCTAAGTGACTTATCTAAGTCAATTAGATAAGTCAGCTGGCTAGCCAGCTATCTAGCTAGGTAGCAATCTAGTTAAGTCAGTTGGATTTCCAACTGGCTAGCTAGTTAAGTCAGGTAATTAATTCAGCTGGCTTCCCAGCTGGCTTGCTAGGAGCTAGCTAGTTTAGTCAGCTGGCTAGCCTGCTGCCTAACTGGCTAAGTCAGTTAGTTTATTCAACTGGCCAGCCAGTTGACTAGCTAGCTAAGTCAGTTAGTTAAGTCACCTGGCTAGCCTGAGAGCTATATAGTTAAGTCAGCTAGCTAAGTCTGCTGGCTAGCTAGTTAAGTCAGTTAGGTTAATCACCTGGCTAGCCAGCTGCCTATCATGGTATCTATCTAATTAAGTCAGTTAGCTAGCCATCTGGCTAGCTAGTTAGGTTACCTAGTCAAGTCAGTTGGCTAGCCAGTTCGCTAGCTAGCTAAAAAGCTAGCTTACTCAGATGGCTAGACAGCTGAGTAGCTAGTTATTCCAGCTAGTTAAGTCATCTGGCTAGCAAGGTAGCTAGTTAAGTCAGCTAGTAATATCAGCTAGCTAGATATTTAAGTCAGCTACTTAAGTCAGCTAGA
>NW_007030275.1:0-3582 GCF_000164805.1 Carlito syrichta | reverse complement strand
CCAGCCAGACAGCCAACTAGCTAGTCAGCTAGTTAAGTCAGCTATCTAGCCAGTTAGCTATTTAAGTCAGCTAGCAAATCAGCTAACTATTCAGCTACCGAGTTAAGTCAACTAGTTAGTCAGGTTGCCAGTCAGCTAGCTGGTTGAGTTAGCAAGCAAGTCAGCTAGCTATTCAGCTAGATAGTTGTCAGCTAGGGAGCTAATTACCCAGTTAGCAGGCTAGTTAAGACAGCTAGTTAGACAGCTAGATATCTTGTTTGCTACCTAGTTATGTCAGCTAGATAGCCAGCTAACTAGTCAGTTAGTTAGCTAAATCAGTTAGCAAATCAGCTAGGTACTTAACCAACTCATTGGCTGGCAACTCAGCTAGCTGGTCAGCTAACTAGTGGACTCGCTCACTTTCCATCAGTTCAGGTAACTAGTCAGCTCGCTTACTTTCCATCAGTTCAGGTAACTAGTCGGCTTGCTCACCTGACAACCGTTCAGCAAACTAGCAGCTCGTTCTCAAGCCAACAGCTCATATAACTTGTCAGCTCACACACAGTCCAATAGGTCAGATAACTAGTTGGCTTCCTCACCAGTAGACTAGCTAATTCAGCTCACCAGTTGGCTCGCTCACTGGTTGATTAGTTAAGGCAGCTCACCCATTGGCTCTCTGGCCAGCCAGCTTGTTAAGTCAGTTCACTGGTAGTCTTAATCTCTGGGTGACTAGTTAAGTCTTCTGAGCTGTTGGCTCACTCGCCACCTGACTAAATTCAGCTTACCAGTCAGCGTACTAGCCAGCCGATTAGTTAAATCAACTGACCAATTGACTCACTCACTGACCGACTATTTAAATTGGGTGAGAAGTAGGCTCACTCGCCAGCCAACTAGTTAAGTCAGCTCACATGTCGACTCATTTGTAGGCTGACGAGTTAATTCAGCCCACTAACCGGCCAACTTATTGAGTACGCAAACCAATCAGCTGACTAATCAGCCACCTTTTCAACTGATAAGTTAGCTCAGCTAACTACTCAACCGACTAGTTAGGCCAGCTAACAAGTCGGCCTATTAATCGGATGAATACTTAGTTTAGCAAACCATCAAGCCAACTAGTTAACCGAGCTAACTAGTGGACCAACTCGTCAGTCAACTATTTGACTCAGCTTACTAGTTGGCTGAGTAATCGGCCAACATGTTACACCAGCGAACAAGTCGGCTGCATTCAGTCAACATGTTAAACCAGCTAACTAGTCGACTGACTCATCACCCAACAAGTTGTCATCTAACTTACTCGTTAACTAACTAGTTTAGTCAGCTAATATACTCGTTTACCAACTAGTTACAACAGTTAGCTAACATGTTTACCAAATCACTAAATTAGCTAGCTATCTCGTTAGCCAACTAGTTAAGTCAGCTAATTAAATATGCTAGCTAAACAGCTAGTTAAAGTCAGCTAGCTAAGTCAGCTAGCTCACTAATTAGCTATTTAAGACAGTTACTTAAGCCTTCTACCTAAGTAATTAGATAATTAATTGTCATCTAGTTATTCAGCTAGTTAAATAGTTAGCTAACTTTTCAATTCAAGTAGTTAAGGCAGCTAGCTCTATCATTAAGTCAGCCAGTTAAGTCAGCTAGCTAAGTAGTTAAGTCAAGTAGGTAACTCAGCTGGTAAATGAGCTTTCTAACATAGTCAGCTGGTTAAGACAGCTAGCTTGCTAGTTAGCTAACAGGTTAAGTCAGCAGGTTGAGTTAGGTAGTAAGCTAGTTAACTGAAGGAATAAATCAACTGGTTAAGTCAGCTAGTTAGCTAGTTAGCAAACGGGTTGAGTCAGCTGGTTGAGCAGACTAGCTAGCTAGTTAGCTAACGAGTTAATTTAGCTGGATAAGTCAGATAACTAGTTAGTTAGCTAAGGACTTAAGTTACCTGGTTGAGTCAGCTAGCTAGCTTGTTAGCTAACGAGTAAAGCCAGATAAATAAGAAAACTAGCTAGCACATTAGATAACGAGTAAGCTAACTGCCTAGCTAGCTGGTTAAGGCAGCTGGCTACCAACTGGCTAGGTAGTTAATTCACCTAGTTAAGTCAGCTCACTGGCCAGCAAGTTAGCTAAGTTGTTAGGTAGTTAAGTCAGCTGGCAAGCTAGCAGGCTATGTAGGTAGGTAGCTAGTTATGTAAGCTGGCTAGCCATCTGGTGTCTAGCTATGTCAGCTAGTTAAGTCAACTGGCTATCCAGCTGTCTAGCTAGGTAGCTAGCTAGTTAAATCTGCTGGCTAGCCAGCTGGCTACTTCATTAAGTCAGCTAATTAAATCAGCTGGCTAGTCTGCTGGCTAGCTTGGTAGCAAGGCAATTAAGTCAGCAGGCTAGCCAGCTGGCTAGCTAGTTAAGTCAGCTTGTTAGCCAGCTTGCTAGCTGGTAGCTAACTAGTTATGTCAGCTGCAAAGCCAGCTGGATATATAGTTAAGTCATTTAGTTAAGTCAGTTGACTAGCCTGCAGGCTAGCTAAGTAGCTTGCTATTTATTCAGCTGGCTAGAGAGCTGACTAGCTAGATATGTCAACTAGTTAATTCAGCTAGGTATTCAGATGGCTAGCTATGTTGCAAGCTAGTTAATTAAACTGTCTAGAAAGCAGGCGAGCAATTTAAGACAGCTAGTTAAGTCAGTTTTCTAATCAGCTGACTAGGGAGAGACCTATTTAAGTCTATCACTAGCCAGCTGGCTAGCTAATTTAGTCAGCTGCCTATCCAGATGGCTAGAGTGGTAGAGAACTAGTTAAGTGGACTGGCTAGCACGCTGGATTACTATTTAATTTGGCTGTTTATTCACTTGTCTGGCCAGCTTCCTAGCTCATTATTCAACTAGTTAAGTCAGCTGGCTAACCAGCTGGCTAGCTAGATAAGTCACCTCATTAAGTCAGTTGGCTAGCCAGCGCACTAGCTAGTTAAAAAGCTAGTTAAGTCAGATAGCTATACAGCTGGCTAGCTAGTTATTTCAGCTAGTTCATTCAGCTGGCAGGCTAGGAAGCTAGCTAGGTAAATCAGCTAGTTATGTCAGCTAGCTGACTAGTTAACTCAGCTAGATAAGTTATCTAGCTGGCTAGATAGCTAGCTAGGTATCTGGCTAGTTATTTCAGCTAGTGACGTCAGCTGGCTAGCTAAGTAGTTAGCTACTTAAGTCAGCTAATGAAGTCAGTTGACTAACTAGTTAAATCAGCTAGTTATGTAAGCTGGCTAGCCAGTTGGCTAGCTAGTTAGGTCACCCAGTTAAGTCAGGTGAATAGCCCACTGGATAGCTAGGTTGCTTGATATTTATTCAGCTGGCTAGACAGCTGGCTAGCTGCATATGTCGTGTAGTTAATTTAGCTGGATAGCCTGATGGCTAGCTATGTAGCAAGCTAGTTAATTCAACTGACTAGAAAGAAGGCCAGTTAGTAAAGACAGCTAGTTATGACAGGTACTGACCTATTTAAGTCAGTTCGCTAGCTGGTTGGCTAGCTCATTAAGTCTGCTAGTTGAGTCAGCTGGCTATCCATCTGGATTACTACTTAATTCAGCTAGTTTAGTCACCTGTCTGGCCAGCTACCTAGCTCATTAATCAACTAGA
>NW_007030274.1:0-792 GCF_000164805.1 Carlito syrichta | reverse complement strand
CTGAGACAAGCTTCTCCATTCCCTGCCCCGGTGGGGATTCACATTTGCAGGAAGAGTTAGAGGCCCCCAGAGGCTGAAACACAAGACGAGGTCATAGCTTCCATGGAAGGCAGAATGAATACAGACCCATCTCTCTGACCTCACAGTGCCTGCGGGTGGGTCCAAGGAAGTCACCTGAGCTCCCCATCAGATGTTCTCATAGGGAGGAAGGAGGGAGCTGGAGAGCACCATTGGCAAGGAGCTTAAAATCAGTATGATTTGGTGTCACTCAAGAGTGAGATTTTAGATGCTCACAGAAAGGTGGGAGTGCTGTCAGGCAGGCAATACTTGACTCTGTCAGAAACATGAACTATAAAAAGGCAATGAGACCGACTAAAAGACTCTCTGAGCTACACAAATAAGGACTTCTTCCCAATATTCTACAACTCAATACAAGAGCCTGGATTATTAAGAAATAGCCATGCTGGCTGGGTTCAGTGGCTCATGCTTAAAATTCTAGGGTTATTTGAGCACAGGAGTTCGAGACCAGCCTGAACAACAGAAGTAGACCTCATCTTTACAAAAAATTAAAAAAATTAGGCAGACATAGTGGCTCATGCTTGTAGTCTGAGCAATAGGGTAAGATCTCGTCTCTACAAAAAATTAAGAAAATTAGTCAGGTATGGTGGCTCATGCTTGTAGTCTCAGATACTTGGGAGGTTGAGGTCAAAGGATTGTTTGAGCCCAAAAGGTTGAGGCTGCAGTGAGCCATGCTTGTGCCACTGCACTAGAGCCTGGGCAAAAGAGTGAGAA
>NW_007030273.1:0-1293 GCF_000164805.1 Carlito syrichta | reverse complement strand
GGCCTGTGACCCTAATGTCCTGCCCAACAGCAGCCGGAGACCTTGCAAAAGTCTCTTAACTCTCGAAGCATCAGTTTCCTCATTTGCAAAATAAGAATCATCACACCGGATTCAGAGGGCATTAAAGGAGATATGGATGCCGAAGAAGTCACTCAAACACAAAACAAAGAAACAGAACAGCACCAGACTCAGAGAAAGTGCTATCACTGACCCCTTGGAGGCTGGTGAGGATGAAGGATACGGTAGAGACTGGGGTCCAAGGCTGCATCAGCCTTTGCCAACAAGTCTAGAGATTGCCCTGCCCACATAGCCCTCTTCAGCTGAATGAGGCACCATATGGCCCTGATTTCTTTACGTGGCAAACACCTATGGATTATCAGGATGGATGCTGTGACATAACTCAGATGAGATAAGGTGCCTACCAAATGCCTGGAAAACCAGTGTGCACTACAAAGGCAGGGTGTGATTCCTGCCAGGAATGATGCGTCATGACTCTCAGATCTCAAGGTCTACAGGAACCTCAGACGGGGACATCGCAAAGCCACAGATGGCTCCCTCCAGCCTTTTCCTCCATTAACACCTGCATGGTCACTGTGTAGACATCTTCAGTGACCTGGGGCTAATAGGAGACAGCTCATCCATCTGTCTGTCCCCGTATAATCTATCCATCTATCTGTCTGTCTACTTGTCTTTCTGTCTGTGTCTGTCTATCATTACTATCTACCTATCATCTATTTACCTTCTGTCATATATATCCATCATTATCTATCACATCAATCATTATCATCTATCTTCTCTATCATCTATTGATCATCTACCTATCATCTATCTGTCATCTATCAATCTATCATTTGTCTGTTTTATTTCTATCTATCTATCGATCTATCGGCAGACCTTGGGAACACAGCTAGCCCAGCCTTCCCATCCCATCATGATAACCATCAGTCAGAATACAGGAACCAGTCCTGCACCAATCTATTCTGCCTGTCTGTCTATGTATCTATCTATCTATCTACTATTTATCTCTTTAATCTATCTACTATCTATCTATTTATCTCTTTAATCTGCTATCTATCAACCTATCTATCTCTATCTTAATCTATTATATGTCTATCTATAATCTATCATCTATCTGTCCGACCATCCAGCCATTCATCCATCCACCCTTCTCCTTTCATTCAGTTGTTATCTGCCTGTTGTTCCAACCTCTCCACCCTGAGTCTGATCTTCAGGATCACACAAAGACTATCTGACTTCCACCTAGCCTCCACTATTTGGAGGCAGCCATCATGG
>NW_007030272.1:0-735 GCF_000164805.1 Carlito syrichta | reverse complement strand
TGGTCGGTGAGTGAGTCGACTGGTCAGATGACTTTAGTCAGCTAGCGAGTGAGCCAAATGGTCAGAAGAGTTAGCTAGTCAGTCAGCAAAATGAGACAACATTAGAGTTGCCTTAACTAGTCGGCCAGCGAGCAAAGCCGACCAGTGAGCTGATTAAACTAGTCAGCTGGTGAGCAAGCCGACTAAATAGCTGACCTGCTAGCCTGCGAGTGAGCCAACAATTTAGTTGACCTGTTGGCTGGTGAGCAAGCCGACTATTTTGCTGATCTGTTTGCAGGTGAGCGAGCCCACTAATTAGCTGACCTGATGGAAAGCGAGCGATCCCACTAGTTATCTGACCAGATAGCTGAGTTGCTAGCTGACTAGTTAGCTAAGTACCTAGCTGATTTGCTCACTGACTTAACTACCTAGCTGATGAGCTAGCTGGCTATCTAGCTGATATAACTAGCTAGTAAACAAGCTATCTAACTCTCTAGCTTGCTGACTTCACTAGCTAGCTGAATAGTTAACTGACCTGCTAGCTGACTTAACTAGCTAGCTGGCTAGCTAACTGTCTTAACTAGCTGACTAACTACTTTGCTGGATAGCTGGCTAGCCAGCTGATTTAATGAGCTTGTTAACTCGTTGTCTACACAGCTAGCCAGCTGGCTCAACTAGCTAGTGGGCTGACCAGGTGGCTAGCTAGCTGACTAAAATAGCCATCTGGATGGCTGAACAGTCAGATAGCCAGCTGTA
>NW_007030271.1:0-727 GCF_000164805.1 Carlito syrichta | reverse complement strand
TTTCCAGACAACAGCTACTCAATTATCTATCTAATCAATAGCCCTACCAGTCAATACTCCATATAGAATGATATTTTCAAAAGGAGAAAAGTTGGGAGGAGAAAGATTTTTATCATGAAGGGTATTTTAGAAAGCTTGAAACATCTCTTACAAAAATGTTAATCCATTAAAGATAATTACTACACCTATAAAAAAATAAAAGCAAGTACAATAATTACAGCAAATAACTGTGGTGAGATTTATATGTATTAGAGATGGTTCTAACCTCTTGTAATTATGCATCTAATCTCATAAACTTCTAAGGTAGATACTGTCAGTATTTTCATTTTATAGATGATGTAGCTGAGGTAACTGACATGAAGTCAACTTAAGTAAATTTGACCAAGGGCTCACAGATAGGAGCCATATTGCTAGGATTCCAAAACAGGCATCTGTCTCCACTTTATTCATATGATATTTAATTAAGTACCCCAGAGCCCTAACTAGGACACAGAGCCCTAACTAGGTCACAGCCCCATTGGGTGTGACCTAGTTCTATGCCTGTTACATACATTTATGCGACTCCCTTTCCACAAATTTGTTCTTTAGCCAACCAGCCTGGGCTGCCTCCTTCAAACAATATTCCCACACTGCCCACACATGTACCTCCTTACCCATGTCTTGGCTCATCTTGTCTTTCCCACCAAGTTCCCTTCCTCAAATGGCAGTTCCTCCCCCAGCACAGCTT
>NW_007030270.1:0-743 GCF_000164805.1 Carlito syrichta | reverse complement strand
AAATACGTTAATTGTCTCAGGAACTTGAGATCCCAAAGAGTAATAAGTGAGAGGTTTGCTTTACAATTAGGATGGTTCAGTCTATCATTAGGCAATATACTCTCAATCTAGGATCATGAAGAAATTATCACCAGAATCACCTAAGCCCAAAACCTGGGGATCACCCATTCTACCTCACTGCCTCTTTACCTTCTATCAAACCAGTTCCCAAAATTGGTCTGCCCTACCTTTGCAACCTTCTTTCTCTCCATCCTCTCTGTTTTTGCCATAGCCCAGGTCCTCAGTCATTCTAAGAGGACTGCAAATCCTCTCTCTGACTTTGTACCTGTGCTCTTACCATCCAATCTCCAGACCAGCAGTCTCCAAGTTAAAGTGAAGGGTGCATCAAGAGACCAAAGTCTGCATATTTAATGATGCTATACCTAAAACTTTTATAAATATATATGGTTGCACTTGTACTGTCTCCATTTGGTCCTCGTTGAGTCTACTTGATCCGTAATCAATTTGCTAAGCAGGTGTTTGTAATTCCTTTCATGCACACACTGAACAAGGAATAGGGATTTTGGAAGGGAGATGGAATGATGTGGTTGAGTTTGCTGGCAGATGAGTGATGGAAACATCTGCATATTTGGCTGGATTAAGACATGCAGTCCTGCACTCTCTCTCTTCCCCTCTGAAAGCTGGCAATTTTGTGAGAAAGACCTGTGTAAAGCAGGCTACCCTCGTTTGCAGACTCTAGCATA
>NW_007030269.1:0-717 GCF_000164805.1 Carlito syrichta | reverse complement strand
GATACCACCTAACTCCAGTCAGAATGGCAATTATCAACACTCAAAAATACAGCTGCTGGAGAGGGTGTGGTGAAAAGGGAACACTTCTACACTGCTGGTGGGAGTGTAAGCTAGTGCAACCTCTGTGGAAAGCAGTGTGGCGATTCCTAAAAGCTCTAAAAATTGACCTTCCATATGACCCTGCAATCTCCCTACTGGGAATATACCCTGAAGAACACAAATCACTCTATAAAAAAGATACCTGCACACGTATGTTTATCGCAGCATTGTTCACAATAGCAAGAACCTGGAAACAACCATGCTGCCCATCAAAAGAGGACTGGATTTAAAAAATGTGGTACATATACACGATGGAATACTACGCAGCCATAAAAAAGAACAAAATCATGAATTTTGCAGCAACCTGGATGGAACTAGAGTCTATAATACTGAGTGACCTCACACAGAAACAAAGATCAGAATATCACATGTTCTCACTCATATAATGAACCTTGAACATCCAATGTAATACTATAACAAAATGACTGACGGTACTGGGAAACTATGGAGGGGAGGGGGAGGGGATTAACAGTAGCAAATATCTATCTGGGGCTGGGAAAACACCTCTTATCAACAGGGTGTCTGAATGAAACGTAATTGTACACCTAACCCTTAACTGTACCCCACAAAACTATAATAAAAATACTGATTAATTATAAAAAAAAAAAAAAAAAAAAC
>NW_007030268.1:0-3082 GCF_000164805.1 Carlito syrichta | reverse complement strand
GGGCCAGTCACTGGGGCATACATCACAGAAGAAGACTAATCACAGGGGAATCCCTCAAAGAAGAGAGTCAGTCAGTGGGACATCCATCACAGAGGAGAATCATTCATTGGATCACCAATTATAGAGAAAAGCCAGTCACTGGTGCCCCAACCACAGATGAGGCCCAGTCACTGGGGCATCTATCATAGAGGAGGCCCAGTCAGTGAGGCACCCATTATCTAGTGCCAGTCACTGTAACACCCATCACATTGGAGAGTCAGTCACTGAGACCCAAATTATGTACAAAAGCCAAATCACTTGAGAACACATTACTGATGAAAGTCAGTGACTCTGTCACCGATCACAAAGGACAGACAGTCATTATGGTACCCATCACAGATGAAGAACTCACCGATGCACAATCACAGAGTATGTGCAGCCAATAAGTCACCAATCACAGAGAAGGTCTAATAACTTGGGCATCCATTATGGAGGAGGGCCAGTTACTGATACACAAATCTCAGAGGAGTCTCGGTCTCCTTGGCACCCAACAAAAAGCAGGGTCAACCACTGGGATTCCCATTGCAGAGGAGGTCCAGTCACTGAAGCATCCATCACAGAGGATGTTCCATAAGTGGAACACCCATTAGTGAGAGGACAAATGAATGGGGCACCGATCACAGAGGAGGGACAGTCACTGAGGCACTGATATCCTAGACCAGTCAGTCAATGGGACACTGATCGAAAAGAATGCAGTCACTGGGGAACTCATCAAAATTAGGTCCACTCACTAGAACCATTGATAGAGGAGAGACATTCACTGTAATAAGCATCACAGTGGTGGCCCAGTAACAGGGGGACTCATCACAGTGAAAACAAGACATTGGGTCACACAACAGAGGATGGGCAGCCACTGAGACATCCATCACACAGTAGGGTTACTCTCTGCATACACATCATAAAGGATGGACACTCACTATGGTATATATTATGGAGGAGGTCCAAAAACTCCAGCACCCATTTTGGAGGATGCCTAGTTAACAGGACCCCCATGACAGAAGAGGGCTAGTCACTGTAACAGCCATCACCAATGATGGCCTGTAATTGGGGCACAGAGAAAGGATTGTCATTGTGGGGTCTACCACAGCAGAAATCCATCCAGTTGGTCATCAAACATGGAGAAGGCCATTCCCTAGGACACCCACTATAGTGGAGAGACTGTCACAGGGACCTCTATCACAAAGGAAAGTTAGTCACAGGGGCACCCATTATTGAGGAGACCCAGTAGGTGTGACATATATCAGAGGAGGGTCAGTCAGAGGAGCAACTGTTATGGAGGAGCCAGTCATTGTAACAATCATCACGGATGAGAGTCGATCAGTGGGACACACATCAGAGTAGACCCAGACACATCACAGATGAGGGCCAGTTAGTGGGGAACCCATCTCAGAGGAATGCCAGTCACTGGGACACCCATCACATAGGTAGATAAGTCACTGGAGCTCCGATTATAGAGGAGTCTCAGTCACTTGAACGTTTATTATATTAGAGCCATCACTGGGACATCCACAACAGAGCAGAGCTAGTCACTGGATCACCCAACACAGAGGAGGGCAAGTCACTGAAACAGCAATTATGGAGAAAATCCAGTTACTGGAACATGCTTGACATAGGAGGATTAGTCAATGGGGCACCCTCTTTTGATCAGGACTTGCCATGGGGCACCAATCACAGAGGATGCCCAGTCAGTAGAGTACAGAATATGGAGGAGGCCCAGTCACTGTGAAACCCATTGCAGAGGAGAGCTTGTCACTGGGATACCCATCATATCTTTTTTTTTTCATTAATCAGTATTTTTTATTATGGTTTTGTGGGGTACAGTTAGGGGTTAGGTGTACAATGACGTTTCATTCAGGCACCCTGTAGATAAGAAGTGTTTTTCCATCCCCCGACAGATATTTGCTACTGTTAATCCCAACCCCCTCCCCCCATAGTTTCCCAGTACCATCAGTCATTTTCCTATAGTATTTATTGCATTGGATGTTCAAGGTCCATTATATGAGTGAGAACATGTGATATTCGGATTTTTGTTTTTGTGAGAGGTCACTCAGTATTATAGATTCTAGTTCCATTCAGGTTGCAGCGAAATTCATGATTTTGTTCTTTTCTATGGCTGCGTAGTATTCCATCGTGTATATGTACCACATTTTTTAAATCCAGTCCTCTTTTGATGGGCAGCATGGTTGTTTCCAGGTTCTTGCTATTATGAACAATGCTGCGATAAACATACGTGTGCAGGTATCTTTTTTATAGAGTGATTGTGTTCTTCAGGGTATATTCCCAGTAGGGAGATTGCAGGGTCATATGGAAGGTCAATTTTTAGAGCTTTTAGGAATCGCCACACTGCTTTCCACAGAGGTTGCACTAGTTTACACTCCCACCAGCAGTGTAGAAGTGTTCCCTTTTCACCACACCCTCTCCAGCAGCTGTTATTTTTTGAGTTGTTGATAATTGCCATTCTGACTGGAGTTAGGTGGTATCTCAGTGTGGTTTTGATTTGCATCTCCCTGATGATTAGTGAGGTTGAGCATTTCTTCATGTGTTTGTTGGCTGCTCGAATGTCTTCTTTTGTGAAGTGTCTGTTCATATCTTTTGCCCATTTTATAATGGAGTTGTTTGTTTTCTTCTTTTCAGTACGTTTCAGTTCCTTGTAGATCCAGGATGTTAAGCCTTTGTCAGACCTAGAGTTGGCAAAGACTTTTTCCCAGTCTGTAGGCTGTCTCCCTGCTCTCTTGATGGTTTCTTTGGCTTTGCAGAAGCTTGTCAGTTTAATAAGGTCCCATTTGTCTATCTTCTCTCTTAAGTCCTGTGGGTTTCGGGTTTTGTACAGGAATTGGATGCCAGTTCCGATTTCCATGAGAGTATTTCCTTCCTTTTCTAAGGTTCTTATGGTTTGAGGTTTTACATTTAGGTCTCTGATCCATTTGGAGTTAACCTTTGTGCATGGGGATAGATAAGGGTCCTGTTTCAATCTTCTGCATGTGGTCAACCAGTTTTCCCAGCACCATTTACTGAATAGGTTCTCTTCTCCCCACTGGTAGGA